>NC_030435.2:435226-470226 GCF_001660625.3 Ictalurus punctatus
GTCGGACAGCGCCGTCTCTCAGCGCAGGCTCCGCCCACCTCTTCAGGGACTGAACCAGACATCATGGTCGCCATCGGAGGCATCTCAGTCTGCGTTCTCAGTGCCATACCCCGCCATGATTCCCGGTTACAATTTTTACCCGGCTACACTGCCCCCTGCTGGTGACCGCGGTTCAGATGCCCGAACCACTCAGGCTCCGCCCACTGCTCCCCAATTCCCAGCCCCAGTGGTCACACCGATGGTGGCATTTGTTTTACCCAGCTATATGTTCCCTCAGCTCGGCATGTCAGCAAGCCCACCTTTCTACCCCGAGCAGCAGCCAGGTGTCGGTGCTCAGCAGCCGAACTACAACCCCCAGAATCCCTTGCAACCTCAGCAAACACAACCAAACTACACTACCCAACAGCCTTTCCAGCCTCAACAAGACTACACTGTCCCGCAAGCATTTATGCCCCAACACGTCTACGTTACCCAGAATCCTTTTCAACCCCAAGCTCCATTTCAACCCCCACAGCCATTCCAGATGCAGTTCACTCCACAGACACCACTCCCATACCAGATGACCTCTGACCCCAGGCTTCCTGTTCCCGAATCGGCCGAGGTCCCTTCCCCGTCTCCTCTCTCTTGCTCTCCGCCGCTGTTCGGGTCTCACTGCAGCTCTCCGTTACAGCTGGACCTGCTGCAGCTGGAGGACAAAGCGGACTCGCACAGCACGACGCCACTGTCAGGTGCCCGGGGGAACTGCAGCTCGGCGCAGGAGAAAAGTAGCAGCACTGCAGACGTGCAGCAGGTCAGAGCGGTGCTATGCTAATGTAGCTAACACTCAATCCAACTCTCTCACACTGATCCTGTAGTGTACATCTCTGCACAGGTGCTGTGTGTGTGTGTGTGTGTGTGTTTATGGAAATCATTGTGTGTGTGTGAGAGAGAATTATTGTGTTATTCTGCATCCTTGTAGCCGTGTTGTGTTGAAGACGGAGGTCCGAGTGACGCTCTCTCCTCGTCCAGTGAGCTGATGGATCTGCTGATGCAGGAGGACTCTGGATCGGCCACGTCTGCATCCACAGGCTCCGCCTCCAACGGCTGCAACACCTCCAACAGTGGCGCAGGTGAGCGTGCGATAACACAAACAGTTCACTTTATTCCTGTTAGAAGCAAGGCGTTACCCACAATCCTCCTCTACAGGGAGCAGCAAATATTTCGGGAGCGTGGACTCTTCTGAGCAAGAGCACAAGGAGAAAAGGAAAGAAGACGGACAAAACTTCAAATATGTCCTCCAGGATCCTCTCTGGCTGCTGATGGCCAACACCGACCAGAACGTCATGATGACCTATCAGGTGCCGTCACGGTGAGTGACAGCTCTCTCAGCCAATGGCAGCGTCTCTCCCAGAAACGAAAGCTAGCATGTGTCTGATGTGTGTCTGATGTGTGTCTGATGTGTGTCTGATGTGTGTCTGATGTGTGTCTGATGTGTGTCTGATGTGTGTAGGGACATGGAGAAGGTGTTACGGGAAGATCGAGAGCGTTTGCGGCAGCTGCAGAAGAACCAGCCACGTTTCACTTCAGATCAGAGGCGAGAGCTCCGAGAGCAGCACCAGTGGATGAGACGAGGTGGTTTACCTAAAGCCATCAACATCAAGGTGTGTGTGTGTGTGTGTGTGTGTGTGTGTGTGTGTGTGTGTGTGTGTGTGTGTGTACTATTGTATGAAAATAGATAATACAGTTTGTAACCCTGCTAGTGATGGGGGTGTGGCTTCATTGCTTCAGTCCCAGTAGAGGAGGCGTGGCCTCTATACCTGTCAATCTCAGCAGTTAAATGAATAAAGATAAATAATGCTGCTGTGTGTGTGTGTGTGTGTGTGTGTGTGTGTGTGTGTGTATAGGAGTGTCTGTACTGTGAGAACGATGCCGGCGCTCCGTTAGAAGATGATCTGCCTGAAATGGAACTCGGCGTTCTGGGAGGAGAGGCGTTGGCAGAAGAGGGCGTGTCTCACATACAGGAAGAGGAGGAGCATGTCTTATTAGACTGTGTTTCCTAGCAATTTCAAAAACGAAAACACGTAGCATGCTTTCAGACAGTGGGATCTTCCAGCTCAACACACACACACACACACACACACACACACACACACACACACACACACACAACACTGCCTAGACAGACTTTTTTTTATTGCCAAATAACTTCCCTTTACCTTTGATCTGTGTGTGTGTGTGTGTGTGTGTGTGTGTGTGTGTGTGTGTGTGTGTGTGCGTGTGCGAGACACTCCTGAGCGAGCAGATCAGATCATTAACACTAACACTGTGGTACGAGGAGAGAAACGTACGCGTCAGAATTTCTGACACCGAATGAAACGTATTTATTTATGAACTCTGGAGAGGATTTAAAATAAAATAGTGCAGTGCGTATAAACTATACGCTGTGTTTATTCTTCACGCCACAAAACTCCAACATTTACACACAGGACCAGTTTTGTTGTAAAACAAATCTATGATGAAAGTTGAAAACAAAAGACTTTATTCATCATTTTATTTCTGTTACTCTGTAATTGATGAGATTCAGCGGTTTTTCATCAGGACTGCGTTTAGGGTTTTTTACATTCCTGTTTGTGATGTTTGTTTTTATTCCGTGTTTACGGTTAGCTTCAGTTGCAGGGAAAGACAGTCCGGTTATTTAAACTCTACTGCGAAAGTGCTCTGATTGGGTCAGACCCGTGGTTCTGATCCGTGGTTCTGATGATCCAGCCGACGATCTCTTACTTCCTGTGTGCTTTTAGTAGTTTTGTGGTGTAAAGGATGAATAATGAACGACAGAACGTGTGAGCGCTGTACTGTTTTATTCAACTCGTGTGACTGTTTATTGTTTTTGTTTGTTTGAGTTTATTTTCGTCTAAAGTGTGTGACAACAACGATCAGAACAACCTCTTACACTGTGAACCTTTTTCTTCTTCGTTTCTTACTCGAGTAAAAATGTGATTTTCTCTCTCTGTGTGTGTGTGTGTGTGTGTGTGTGTGTGTGTGTGCGCGCGCGTGCACGCCACTACACTGGTGGCCTACATCCTCTGTACACACTGAGTGATAATCACACACCAATACGGAGTTTAATCCAGTTACAGCTCTCATCGTGGAGAGCCGAATCGGCCAATCAGCTTCCAGCTCTTCAGGAAGTACTTGCTGTGTTTCTCAGCCGTCTGTTTCTAAACTCGTCTGCTTCCTCTAACGCCTCGAGTCCTAAAACCTGCTCGTACCACCCTGAAGCTGATTATTTTCCTCCAACGGCGCGTCCCTGAGTGTTTTATTCCTCTTACACCACAGCAAAATACCAACAATTACAATTATTTAAAATAACAATGTATTAAAGAACATGTCATACCTTTCATCCATTTATAGTTACGTTTAGTCTTGTGGAACATCCACTTTCTCGCTTGTGTTACAGCAGCTGTGAACACTCGCTCCCTCAGCAGCGTCTCTGTATTCTCTCAAAATCGCAGCTTGTTACGAGTGTTCCCGAAAAACCGCGAAGAAGCGTCAACTCCCCTGTCCTGAAGAATTTACAGCTTTACCTCTGACTGTTACAAAGTGCTGACACTGGAGACTCCTTCCATTACATTTACACAAAACCTCACAGAATGGACCAAATGGACATCTCTCTCTCTCTCTCTCTCTCTCTCTCTCTCTCTCTGTGTCTGTCTCTCTCTCTCTCTCTCTCTCTCTGTCTCTGTCTCTCTCTGTCTCTGTCTCTCTCTCTCTCTCTCTCTGACTGTTTCATGCCTCTGTACTTGGTGCTGAAACTGAGACTCGTGCTGTTACGCTCTTTATTTTCACTCGATTTCTGTTATAGTTTGTTTTATAAAATACAATGCATTAAACTGAGAAAGTGAAGATGGAACCTGTCTCTGTCTCTATCATTACATAATATAATGAATAAAACTCGAGACGCAATCACAGCACCGACAGCAACTTCGCCACCCTGCGGGTCAGAGTTCGGGAAAATATTTTATATAAACTATTTGTGAAAGTGCACCATTGATTTTTTATTATAATCAATTATTTAGTTTTGTTAGATTTATAGTCCAGTTTTTGTTTAAAAGAATGTACTGTTGGGGCGCACGGTGGTTTAGCGGTTAGCGTGTTTGCCTCACACCTCCAGGTTGGGGGTTTGATTCCCACCGTGGCCCTGTGTGTGTGTGTGGAGTTTGCATGTTCTCCCCGTGCTGTGGGGGTTTCCTCCGGGTACTCTGGTTTCCTCCCCCAGTCCAAAGACGTGCATGGTAGGCTGATTGGCGTGTCTAAAGTGTCCGTAGTGTATGAATGAGTGTGTATGTGATTGTACCCCGCTCCCTGGGATAGACTCCAGGTTCCCCGTGACCCTGAAATGTATAACCGGTATAGAAGATGGATGGATGGATCTTATCTTTAAAGGTAAGGTATTGAGAAGTGTCTGTATGGTTTTTAATTAACACACACTTCTCTTGAAATATATATCACTTTGGAGAACTTTATTGCGAGTTTGATGTAACAGTGTAATCAGTGCTTTTGAAATCTGTATTTAATACAGGAGGTTACAGATCAGAAATGACCCCATTCTACTATAAATAATGATTATTACAGTAATAACACATCACTGCTGTACTGCTTCTGTTTAATTACAACTCACTACAACCCTCAACGATATTTAAGGTTCAATTTCACCAGAAAATGGAAGATTTCCACATAATCATGATAATAATTTCAGATTTCTTCATTTCTCTCCACATGTTTAGTCATGTCGATGAAGGACAGGGTTTAATCTGTGTCTGTGAATAACAGCACTTACTGTTCATCCTGACAAACATGAAGCGCACAATCTGTTATAGAGGCCTGACAAGTTTAATTCATATTCATTCAATGATCAAAGAAATTCTTCACATCATTGCTTCAGTAAAGAAAGTTTTATAATAACGTGCATGTAATTTAAATTCTCTGGACATTTTCTTCCTCTGTGCTGCAGTTAGACACCAGTTTGTTTGTTCATCATGTTGATGTTCCTCTCATTTGCATAAAGCACATACGGAGGATTTTATTTATTTTATTTTCCTCCACAGCAACATCCGTGTATGAATTCCCCGGTCACACTCTTCCCTCTCACTTCACTCCTAATGCTGACATGGACATCCACCAAAATAGTTCTAATATAATATAACTATAACTAAAATACTACATTTTAATAGTTTAAACACTGAAATCATCAATAGTGTTTTCTGTTATTATTATTATTATTATTATTATTATTATTATTATTATTATCACATGTGATTCAGTTAGATATGAAACATTTTCTCTTTCTGCGTCAGCTGTTTTTTCACTGATGCAAATTCAGTGAATGTTTTTTCCTGGAGTCACATTTGGGTATGATCGAGACGATCTCTCCTGCTGAACACATCGTCCTTTATTACTGATGTCACTTCACCCACATGCTGAAGTGGTAAAGTTTCATTAATGTACAGTATGGAGGAAGTACAGGGGTTTTGTTTTTGTTGTTGTTGTTTACCTATTTACATGTCAGCATCACGTGATCGTGTGGATGTTAAAGGGGTTTGATTTGAACATTAAGACTCCATTCAGCAGCGAGCACCTCATCAGGTAAGACTGCAGCACTTTACCTGGATCTGTTCACCTGATCACGTTCTCATATCACTGATTAGTTATTGACAAATTCACACACTGCTTTTATCATTTACACTTCACACACACAGCCAGCTCTCTCTGACAACAAGCCCTTCTTCTGATACTAGTCCTCTTCATTATTATTATTATTATTATTATTATTATTGTTATTATTATTATTACTATTATTGTTATTATTATTATTATTATTATTATTATTATTATTACTACTATTATTGTTATTATTGTTATCATTATTATTATTATTATTACAGTTTTCCAGGTGTGTATGTTTAACCCAGATGTTGAATGTTAAACCCACAGGACATCACCATGGCAACCGTGTCAGTTCTGCTCCTTCTGCTCTCAGGTAAAAATTCTCATGAACATGTTTGAATAAAATGCAGCTTTAGTCTTCATGTGCTGAGTTTAAACTGTTGTTATTTTTATTTAAATGGCACTCTTTACATTCGTTCCTCCAAATGTAGTGGTGGTAAAGATGCTCAGGTGAACACCACGCGCTCCTGCCTGAATAATCACTTCCGTTTAAACTTCCTGCTTGAATTAACACGGTGGAATAAACAAATCTAGATTTATTTTCTTTATTTCCCAAATATTACAAACTTCTGTTCATTCAAAACTCCACCAGAGCGCAGAAGTGTTATTTACACAGAATTTTATAACATTAAAAAAACAATATTGATATTTTATTTAGATGCGTGTGAAATGAAAGCTCAGTTTCCTAAAGCAAGTCCAGTAATGAAGAGAGAAATGTGTAAATAAATGAAGTTGTTGTGAAATAAAGCCTCTGCTGTGAGAATCAGTAAACGGTGTGGAGGACATTAATGGGCTGATGTTCACTCCCAATGGGTTTACTGTAATGAGGAAACTGCTGTGTAGAGGATCAGTGAGTTTATATAATAGTGTCATTAAACTGTGACGGATGTGAGGAAATTGGTGTACGAGTTCGTGACGTATGTACATGAGCCGAATGATCAGATCTGATCGAAGCAGTGTAAAGGACACGCAGCATTAAAACACTGAATCATTTACCTGAACGGTTCTTTCTCAAAGGTCAAGCGGTTCTCTTTCCGCTCTGTAACTGCTCTCAGGGACTAAATGTGGCCGCTAGATGGCGGTGTTTACTGACTGGAAGAAGCAAGTCATGTATGGGAGCTTTTGTCCACAGAATTGCAGAATTCAGTAAGATGTAATTCCTCATTAAAGTGAAAGATCTTTTTTTCTCGGGTAAAACTGATTCCTGTTCAGTTCAGTGGTTTAATTTCAGCTGAAACTCACAGAACACAAGATCACTAAACTGTTTAGATCCATGATTTAGTTAGAGTACAATAATAATAGCTGCTGTGACACTCGTCCTGAACAAGCAACGAGCGGCATGTAAACACTACAATAAGACAGAATTAATAAATCATAAACTGCCTTTGCTGAGTGAGTTATGAGAGTTTATACACAGTTCAGTGTCGAGGAGAGAGACGAGCTTCCAGAAGGACCAGATTATTACATAAACAAACAAACAAACAAATCCAATTTCAAACATGTAACACCCGCGCGAGCCGGTAGAGGGAGGCGTAGACCTTCTTCCGGTAATAGCGTAGTCCCATGAGAACTACCTTACCCATCGTGCAATGCGGTCATTACTGCACCTGGCTGCACCTGGGATTACTCTGTTTAAGCGCGCGGGTGAAAGATTCGGGTGCTGAGTCTCCAGTTTAGATGAAGTCGGTACACGGTGTAGTTCATTATAAAAATAATAATAAATACATTTTATTTAAAAGGGGTGGGGCCGGGTTTTTATTTTACTGAGTTGAGCTCGGTTGGTGAATCGGGTGGCTGTGTGTCTCATACTCTCTGTGTTCCTTCTCACTATTGTTTGGTCCTCTGTGGTTTATTTTGTGCCACACTCTCTGCCCGAGAGGATCTGGGTTCGATGCCCACAGTCGAGCATTCCCTTCCTCACTGCATTCTGTCTGTGCCCTCATCTCTAGGGCTTTCTGGGCGTGGCCACCGGGTCCCTGTCCCCTCAGGGCCGTTTCTGAACATTTAGGGGCCCTTTAGGGGATATCTTGATGTTACTGAGTGCCTGATTTTCCACGGCAGAACATCACCTTTTAATGTCAAACGTGTTGTTGTTATTGTCGTTGTTGTTGTTGTTGTTGTTGTTGTTGTTGAGGCATCAGGTATTTTAGTCGCCTTTGGAGCTTTAATATATAAATGACAGGAAGAAACTCCATCTTTAAAGTTACTGCCTTATTTCTCAGTGTTCAGTCAGGAGGAGCCTGTGGGCGGTGGAGATGAGATATGAGCAGGGAACCAGACAAAAGAGAGGCTTACCTTACACACATCTTTTTTATTCCAGCAATGTCTAGATAAAATATCAACAAATCCATACAACCCTGAATGAAATGTAGGTTATTCATGCCATAGAAGCAGACATAGCTTTCGTTAAAATGTTTATTTCTTGTGTTTTTAAATAGTTTTTGTTGTTTTGTAGACAGTTTAAGCATTGAGGTTGATTGCAGTCAGGCAGGACATCAGTTTTCTACAGCTAGTCTACATTTAAAACCAGGTTAGTGGTGAACTGAATTTGTGGTGAAAGTCTTCAGCTAATATGTAGGCAATTATTCTGTCCTTGGCTTTATTAAAGGAAATAAACTGATGAATGTCCCTGTGCTTTAGCAGACACCCAGACCCGAGTCCTCTAATGCAGAGGAGCATTTTATATTAAACACCGCGGAGAAGAGTGTAACCTGCAAACTTTACCTTCTCAAACGCATTTATAAAAATGAATCCTAATAAATTTCACACGGACACAATCCACTGAGAAATAGTTTCGTAGGTGCGATAAACTTACAGTCTCCTTTCCTCCGAGCAACAAACGTAATTGTTCAGCTGCTGATTAAGCAAATAAAACTCACATCACTCGAGTAAACTTTCTAATACATAAGCCAATGAGGATCATTAAACTTCTTAACAGCCTCGGAAATACTATTCATGTGAAACCATTAGATATTCTCATCCTTTTAACTCGTTTATCAGACACAGCTCTTAAACATCTCTCCTACTCAAATCACCTGCACACTCTCTTCCACATCTGTATGAAGCTCCAGCTGTTCACATCTGTATGAAGCTCCAGCTGTTCACATCACAGTGTTTTCACTTTTCTGAGTCGCTTCACCAGCAGACCGCTGTTCTGGAGTCAGTCTCTCAGTCTGAAAGGAAAACAGCACATAGTCGTTCATCCTCATCACATTTCCCTCCATCATCTCTGTCCTGATTCATTAACAGGAGAAATTTCTTCCACAGCTTTTTCTCCTCCAGTCCACAGCCGTCGCTCTATATTCCAGATCATTCCGAGTGAAATGAATCAGACTGCGGCTCGGGCAGCTTGCAGAGAAAATTACATCGACCTCGTCACTGTGTACTCTGATGAAGACAACACTGAACTGCATAATATGATGATGAATTATGGGTATTGGAGCTGGATCGGTCTCTATCGCAGTAACTTCAGTGAGAAATGGTCTAATGCTGATCCTGTAACATTCAGAAATCTGGCAGGGGATTGTGGGACATCGAGCTACTGTGCTGCTATGAAGGCTGATGGTTCATGGGAAAGTCTTCAGTGCACAGGGACACGATATTTCATGTGCTATGAAGAAGGTAACTTCTGACTTAAAATTCATATTGTAATGTATATTTATAATAGATTTTTAAAATATATATAATGTTTAATATAATGTGTTATTGTAAACATTAAGGAAAGGATTTTCTAATAATAATAATAATAATAATTATATATGTGTGTGTGTAATTTTATATATATATATATATATATAATTTTATTTTATTTTATTTTTTTTACCGCCACAGATGCTTCTTCACAGACTCCTAATTATCATCTAATCCTTGAGAGTGAGACCTGGTCTGGTGCTCAGCGTTACTGCAGGGGGAACTACACTGACCTGGTCAGTATCAGAGATCAGCAGCAGAATGAAGAGGTGAAGATTAAAGGGTTAAACAGCACCACGTCCTTCTGGATCGGCCTGCTGTGTGATGACTGGCAGTGGACCGATGGAGGAAACTCCGCCTACAGAAACTGGGGGAGTGGCCAACCTCAGTCATCACCATACGACTGTGTAATATTGAGTGAATGGGGATGGATTTCAGTACCGTGCAATAATAATTATCCCCCTCTGTGCTACAGCAGTAAGTGTGAACTTTCCAAACAGTAAAACTGTCTCAGCAATCTTCTGTATGATGACTAGAACACAGCTGGTGTGAGTCTCTGTCTCAATAATAATTACACATACTATAATATCTGTTATATACTATAATATATGCAGTCCGCTCCTGTATTTATTATATAATGTAGTATGTAGTAAGGGTGTCAATCGAAAACTATCAACAAATGGAAAAATAAATGTCTGATATGAAGAGAGTCCGTGGATGAAGTCGTGTCTCTCATGAAAGAACGGGAAACTTCACTAACGGTTCGCGACGGTGGCAGGCAGCCAATCAGATCTGATTTCAAGATAAATGAGTTAGCCAATGATATTTGAGGTTACAGTTGGGCCCGCCCACTGCTGACAAAAATATAAAAGTATTCGCGCGAGCAGAACAGAGATTTTTCCTTATGCGAGCGTTAACACCGCGCTCGGATTTTTGGCATGGATCCGTAATACCTTTTTGTGTGATCAAAATACGTTCTTGCGCGTGCAGAAATTTCACGAAAAATAACACCATAGCGGGCGCCGAAATAAGGTGACGCCCCAAATAAGGTGACGCCCCAAATAAAGTGACGCCCCAAAAGGTGACGCCCCAAATAAGGTGACGCCCCAAATAAAGTGACGCCCCAAAAGGTGACGCCCTAAGCGGCTGCCTATGACGCCTCCTGACGGTGCTGTGTCTACTGCACGGTGTGTACAGCACTCGGAGCCTCTGTCAGGAGATATCACCTGCATCAGATTCAGCACTTTTCTCTTTACCTCTCCACCTTCACTTTTGTAAAGTCTGATAACCTTTAGATTCCATCTTCTTTTAAAGGTCTCCAGGTCATCGAGCCTCTCCCACCAAACCTGGTTTTCCTTTTCAAGCTGAGTCACCTGCCTCTCCATGACTGACACTTTGCCTTTCATGTTCTCCACCTCCTTTCCAGTGAAATCCAAACACACAATAATATGCTGGACTGAACTGTCTTCTCTAACCACGCTTTCTGTGGACTACAACTTCTCATAAAAGTCTGTTTTGCTGAAATTTTCTCAGAGGCTCAAGTAGTGTCACATTCAATACTTTAAATAGTTTTTGTTGTTTTGTAGACAGTTTAAGCATTGAGGTTGATTGCAGTCAGGCAGGACATCAGTTTTCTACAGCTAGTCTACATTTAAAACCAGGTTAGTGGTGAACTGAATTTGTGGTGAAAGTCATTCTTCAGCTAATATGTAGGCAATTATTCTGTCCTTGGCTTTATTAAAGGAAATAAACTGATGAATGTCCCTGTGCTTTAGCAGACACCCAGACCCGAGTCCTCTAATGCAGAGGAGCATTTTATATTAAACACCGCGGAGAAGAGTGTAACCTGCAAACTTTACCTTCTCAAACGCATTTATAAAAATGAATCCTAATAAATTTCACACGGACACATTCCACTGAGAAATAGTTTCGTAGGTGCGATAAACTTACAGTCTCCTTTCCTCCGAGCAACAAACGTAATTGTTCAGCTGCTGATTAAGCAAATAAAACTCACATCACTCGAGTAAACTTTCTAATACATAAGCCAATGAGGATCATTAAACTTCTTAACAGCCTCGGAAATACTATTCATGTGAAACCATTAGATATTCTCATCCTTTTAACTCGTTTATCAGACACAGCTCTTAAACATCTCTCCTACTCAAATCACCTGCACGCTCTCTTCCACATCTGTATGAAGCTCCAGCTGTTCACATCTGTATGAAGCTTCAGCTGTTCACATCTGTATAAAGCTCCAGCTGTTCACATCTGTATGAAGCTCCAGCTGTTCACATCTGTATGACGCTCCAGCTGTTCACATCTGTATGACGCTCCAGCTGTTCACATCTGTATAAAGCTCCAGCTGTTCACATCTGTATAAATCTCCAGCTGTTCACATCTGTATGAAGCTCCAGCTGTTCACATCACAGTGTTTTCACTTTTCTGAGTCGCTTCACCAACAGACCGCTGTTCTGGAGTCAGTCTCTCAGTCTGAAAGGAAAACAGCACATAGTCGTTCATCCTCATCACATTTCCCTCCATCATCTCTGTCCTGATTCATTAACAGGAGAAATTTCTTCCACAGCTTTTTCTCCTCCAGTCCACAGCCGTCTCTCTACATTCTATGTGATTATGGATAGCATGACTCAGACTGCGGCTCGGGCAGCTTGCAGAGAAAATTACATCGACCTCGTCACTGTGTACTCTGATGAAGACTACACTGACCTGTATAATATGAAGCCTTATTGGTATTGGAGATGGATCGGTCTCTATCGCAGTAACTTCAGTGAGAAATGGTCTAATGGTGATCCTGTAACATTCAGAAATCTGGCAGGGGATTGTGGGAATTCGAGCCGCTGTGCTGCTATGAAGACTGATGGTTCATGGGAAAGTCTTCAGTGCACAGGGACGCGATATTTCATGTGCTATGAAGGTAAATTTTTGTATATTATAATAACTTTAAAAATATATAATGGTTAATGTGTTGTCATTATAAACATACAAATAAATTTGGATTTTGTTTGTTTTTTAATTTCCACAGATGCTTCTTCACAGACTCCTAATTATCATCTAATCCTTGAGAGTAAGACCTGGTCTGGTGCTCAGCGTTACTGCAGGAGGAACTACACTGACCTGGTCAGTATCAGAGATCAGCAGCAGAATGAAGAGGTGAAGATTAAAGGGTTAAACAGCACCACGTCCTTCTGGATCGGCCTGCTGTGTGATGACTGGCAGTGGACCGATGGAGGAAACTCCACCTACAGAAACTGGGCCAAGTGGAGTGGTCATCCTCTATCATCACCATACGACTGTGTAGTATTGAGTGAATGGGGATGGTATTCAGTAGCGTGCAGTGATAATTATCCCCCTCTGTGCTACAGCAGTAAGTGTGGACTTTCCAAACATTGTAAAATTGTCTCAGCAATCTTCTGTATGATGACTAGAACACAGCTGGTGTGAGTCTCTGATATCACTCTAAACCATCCTCCTCCTTTTGGGGTTTTCTGTCTCTATCAGCTTCCATCCATGTGAGTGATGAGGTTCTGAGCTGGGAGGAAGCGCTGGATTACTGTCGTGAAGGGAACAGGGCTGGAATTCTCAACATCGATTCTGAATCTGAACAGGAACAGCTGGAGTCTGAGCTCAGGAGGAGGCGTGTCCCCCCAGGGAATCTGTGGGTGGGGCTTGGACCGAACCGTCTCTCTGAGATGAAGGTGTCGTCCGGTCCGCTGACCTGCGAGGACGTAGAGAGACAGACAGAACCTCCGCTGTCTCACTGCGCTGCTGACACACACGCTGCAGAAGCAGCACCTGATTATGTGATGAACTCTGCTGAACTTCGAGTCGTGTGTAAACTGAAATAAAAGGCGGTTTTCTCCATGCTGGAAGAACAGAGCACTGCACAGTTGAGTGTTTTCCAGCACTAACTCACCTGAAACCTTCATTATGCACGTGTTCACTAGGTGATGAGTTGAATCAGGGGTCATAGAGCAGGAAAAAGCCTAAAGTGTGCAGGAACTGTTCACACACGCAGAGCTTTACACACCAATTCACATTCACCAGAATATTCACAAGATGTACTTAAGGCTTTCAGACGAATTCATACAAATACACACATTTTTAAGATATTAATCCTTTTCTCCGTAATTCTTAAGATACAATTTCTTCATGTTTCTTTTCTATTAAATCAATATATAATAAGAAATATAATTTTATTAATTTCTCTTGTGATATCTTTTGGGTTGTTTCTCTTCATGTGCAGCAGGCGAGTGTTTGTACATTTAATGATCTGATTCTACTAAAGTAAAGTTTTTGGGTTTTGGGGTTTAGTAGCTGAATAAACACTAATGTTGAGTTTAGAAAATATTGATGTTCTATATTAATAAAATGTAACCCGATATTTTTACAATAATAAAGTTTTCATATTCTAAACGTGACTGTGTCTTTATTTATCAAAAAGTGTGTCTTAAATGTCATTACATTCATTATTATTATTTCATTTTTATTATTACATTTACATTTATTCATTTCGCAGACGCTTTTATCCAAAGCGACTTACAAATGAGAAAATACAAGCAAAGTGATATATCAAGCAGAGAACAATACAAGTAGTGCGACCAAACAAGATCCGTTAATTGAGTTCCAGAAGAAGCAAAGTGCGCAGAGTAGAGGTGTAAGTGCAAATTTTAAAAAATTAAAATACATTTTATGAGTTGGCTAGGTGTTCATGGAAGAGGAGGGTCTTTAGCTGTTTTTTGCAGATGGTGAGAGATTATGTGGTCCAGTTCATTCCACCACTGAGGGACAGTTAGTGTGAAGGTTCTGGAAAGGGACCTTGCGCCACACTGAGTTGGAACTACTAAACGTCGGTCGCTAATCGATCGCAGATTGCGAGAGGGAACGTAGGCATTCAGGAGAGAGTTGAGGTAGGGGGCGCTGTTCCTGACAAGGTCTTGTAGGTGAGCATCAAGGCCTTGAATTTGATGCAGGCAGCAACAGGAAGCCAGTGGAGGGAGATGAAGAGGGGTGTGACATGGGTTCTCTTGGGCTGGTTGAAGACGAGGCACGCTGCAGCATTCTGAATCATCTGAAGGGGTTTGATGGAGCTGCTGGGAGACCCGAGAGTAGTGAGTTGCAGTAGTCCAGTTTTGAGATAACAAGAGCCTGGACTAGTATCCGTGTAGCCTGTTTGGTGAGGTAGGGTTGGATTTTCTTGATGTTGTACAGGATGAACCTACAGGACCGTGCAGTTGTTGAGATGTGGTCTGTAAAGGTCAAGCTGTCATCAAGAATCACCCCGAAGTTTCTGGCCGTCCTGGTTGGCATGAGTATGGTTGAGCCGAGCTGTACAGTGAGGTGGTGGTTGACTGAGGGACAGGCTGGGATGACACGAAGCTCAGATTTTGCCAGGTTGAGCTTAAGATGGTGTTCCCTCATCCAGACCGAGATGTCCGACAGGCAAGCAGAGATGCGTGCGGAGACGGATGGATCATCAGGCTGGAAGGACAAATAGAGCTGGGTGACATCAGCATAGCAATGATATGAGAAGCCATGAGACTCAATCACCTGCCCTAGAGATGTGGTGTAGATAGAAAAGAGGAGTGGACCCAGAACTAACCCCTGTGGAACGCCAGTTGTGAGTTGCTGAGTTTCAGAAATACCTCCCCTCCACAATACCTTGAAGGATCTGTCAGAGTGATAGGATTCCACCCAGCGCAGAACCGTTCCAGTGATGCCCAGGCTGGAGAGAGTTGACAGGAGGATCTGATGGTTCACAGTGTCGAAAGCAGCAGAGAGGTCAAGTAGGATGAGGACAGATGATCTAGAGGTTGCTCTTGCTAATCGTAAGGCTTCAGTGACGGAAAGCAGAGCAGTCTCCCTGGAGTGGTTGCTCTTGAAGCCAGACTGCTTGGTGTCCAGGAGGTTGTTCTGTGTCAGAAAATTGGAGAGTTCATTAAAAACAGCTTTTTCAAGAGTTTTGGAAAGAAAAGTGAGGAGGGAAATGGGTCTGCAGCAGGGTTAAGTGATGGTTTTTTAAGCGGTGGGGTAACCCGGGCCTGTGTAAATGAGGTAGGGTATGTGCCAGTAGAGAGGGATGTGTTAAAGATGTGTTTGAGTGCAGGTAATAGTGTGGGAGAGATGGACTGAAGAAGGTGAGAAGGGATAGGGTCAAGAGGACAGGTTGTGGGACGGCTAGAGAGGAGGAGTTTAGAGACATCAGTCTCTGAGAGGGGAGAGAAGGAAGTCAGTTGGGAGTTACATGGAGGACGAGCCGGTCTATGCATGTCTGGGGTTGAGAACTGGTTCCTGATGTAACCTTGTTGGAAAAGAAAGTGGCAAAGTCATCTGCAGTGAGAGAGGTGGGGGAAGGGGGAGGAGGGGGACAGAGAAGAGAGGAAAAGGCTTTGAAGAGAGTGCGGGTGTTGGGAGAACTACCAATCTTCTCTGGGTAGTATGTGGCTTTATCAGTGGAGATGCTATTGGAAAAAGAGGAGAGAAGTGCCTGGTAATTGGTTAGGTCAGTTGGGTTGTTAGATTTGCGCCATTTCCTTTCAGATGCTCTTAGTTTGGCCCGGTTGTTACGTAGAGCTTCTTAGAGCCAAGGGCTAGGGGTGATGTGCGAGCAGGTCCGGAGGTTAGGGGGCAGATGCTGTCAAGAGAAGATGTTAGGGCGGAACATAGTATGTCAGTTGCACTGTTCAAATCAAGTGAGGAGCGGTGGCTATCAGAGGGAAGTAAAGTTGTCACAACGGAGGAATAATGTGAGGGGCAAAGGGAGCGAAGATTGCGACGAAAAGAGATAGAGCAGCTGACCATCCAGCAGCTGACGGGAGAGTATAAAGGGGCGATCCTCCACTCACAAAAAGAGAGAGAGAGCCCCCGAGGCATGCATGATAACCTGTCTTGTGTTTCTTCCAGAGAAATTGGAGGAAACTGAGGATTTCGCCCCCTGGCTGCACATGAGGCGCTCGCTGACCGCAGAACGGGAACATAGCTGCTTGGAAAACCCCCAGCATGGCCCCGGCAGCCCCGTAAACAACATTGGCACCCTAGCACTTCACCCCACTGCACTTAAACAAACTCTGCACGTTTGCCTCAGAAAGGCCTCCTGTGTGTCTGTGCTCATCCCACCACCGTCTAAGCTCACTACACTGGTGGAGAATGCGGGCATGAGCACAGACCCGCCCATATATAAAAAAAAATTAGGCAGCACCTAATGGAGGCCAGCCTCCAGCAGCAGACCCTGACGCAGCAGCTCTACCAAAGCCTACAGGTCACAACCCAGGAGCTTCTGGCCCTGAAAGCAACAACACCTGCGGCTGCCACACCTCACCCTGATCCCCGCCGAGACGCCCAGCACCTTCTTCCCCACCTGACCCCAGAGAATAACATCGAGGCCTACCTAGAAGCCTTCGAACGGGTCATCCACCAAGAGGACTGGGGCATCGAAGAGTGGCCATGCATTCTTCGCCCGCTGCTCTTCGGAGAAGCGCGCACGGAGTGTTACGCCCTCTCTCTGGAAGAAGCAGGGGACTACGGACAAGTAAAGAGGGAGATTCTGGTATGTGGGCAAGACCCCCACCAGGCAACTGGTGAACTCTGCCGCCCACAGAGCACCAGGCCATGGGAATGCTAGCTCCCAGGACACCCAAGGAACTACTAACCGCCCTGGAATGCGCCCTGACCACCCTAGCACTCAGCAGGGACGGACAGCAAACTCTTAGCCCGCCTAGAAGGGGCCCGAAGCCCCACGACCGAAGCCATCCCACCTACGGGAGGCCCAGGGACAAGCCCATGCTGATAGAGCCGGACCAGGGGACACCGAAGAAGGCCCAGAAACCCTGGCCGACAGGGTGTGCCCTCCGCACGCTGGACCCGCCAAAAGCGCCCCAGCGAGTGAAGGAAGCATGAGTGTGGCAGGCCTACATGGCCCGAGGCGAGGAGGACGCCGTGACAGAAGGTGAGCCGCGAACACACCCTAACCCAATCTCGTCTGTGTTTCAACAGGTGAACCGGCATGGGAACTTCGGCCGAGAGCAGAAAGAGGACAGCCACCTGAAACATTGCTGGGTCCAGATTGCTGGTGCTTCAGATTGAGGGGGTTGACCAGAGTCCAAACCAGAGGCTCTCCTCCTCCTGCTTTCTGATCAGGAGAGGCCTGCTGTACCACCGGAGCAACCGCAGAGGGGAAAACATGGACCTTTTGGTAGTCCCCAAGACCAGAACGCAAATACTGATACACCTGGCCCATGCCATCCACTCAGGGGCCACCTGGGGGCACGAAACACCCTGGAGAAGCTGAAGGATCGCTTTGTCTGACCAGGGATGGATGCAGAGGTCCGGGGCTTCTGCCAATGATGACCCCAGTGCCAACGCAAGGCCCCGAGGAAGCCCCCGCTGGTGCCCCTTATCCCGCTTCCCATCATAGGCGTCCCCTCAAGAGGATAGGCGTGGACCTCGTCGGGCCGCTCCCAAAAGCTGCCCGGTGTCATGAATACATACTGGTCATTGTGGACTACGCCACCAGGTACCCCGAGGTGGTGCCTCTAGGTTAAGCCACCTCCCGTAATGTCCCTAAGGAACTGGTGCTCCTGTTCAGCTGTGTGGGGATCCCGAAAGACATCCTGACAGACCAAGGCACCCCTTTTGTGTCAAAATTAATGTCTGATCTGTGTCGGCTGTTGCAGGTGAAACACCTAAAAGCATCCGTCTACCACCCACAAACGGATGGGCTGGTCGAACGGTTCAACCAAAACGTTGTACCAAATCTTGCACGGGGTGGTAGACAAGGAAAGGAGGAACTTGGACCTCCTCCTGTCTTACGTCCTGTTTGCCATCCAGGAGTGCCCCCAAGCGTGGGCTTCACACCCTTCGAGCTCCTCTTCGGACGGTGACCTCAAGGACTGCTGGACATGGCACGGGAAGCGTAGGAAGAACAACCCTTGTGGTAATGTGTAAATAATAAATATTTTAAACTCTTCAGTGAAATCTACTTTCAGATATTAGCATGAACTATTAGCAAAAACTGTGGTAAGATCAGCATGTAACTTTATGTTGATTTTTTTAAGTGATTAAAATGTTAATAAGCTTCTCACATTCCATCTGCATTGTGTTCTGTGTGTGTTTATACTTTAAAAGACACTCTATGTGCTTCATCAGGGACTTTATCAGGCTCAACAAATCCTACATCCTATTTTTCAACAAACAATAACTTCAGCATGTAAAAGTGTATAAAGGTTTGACTTTTAACTCTCCTGGATATTTGTGTTACACATTTTACTCCACTGAGATAAAGTTCATCCTCCTAACAAAACTGTGTTATTAAAGAGTCAAAAATCTCTTTACACATTATTGTACATAAAACAAAAACACATAACAAAAAGATCAAACCCCATAATAGTCCTTCTTACTTCTAACAAAGATATTTCTGAGAATTACCTTTTCATAAAATCTTGTACACTGTCAATATTTATCACCTTATGGTTATAAACTGTATATAGCCGTCACGTTCCAGATCACGAAACATAGAGTGGACTACAAACATGGCTGCCGACTACAACTCCCAGAATAATATGCTGCCTTGAGCTTATCCAGTGAGTCTTCAACTATTCTACATAGGGTAAAGAAGTAGATGAACAACTCCTCATCCTCAAGCAGGGAAACCAGAGTGCTGCTGAATTCACGCTGTAGTGCACCCTAACCACTGGCAACAGCTGGAACGAAATGCTACCTCAAAGTAGAATACCAGCAGGGCTTAAATCAGGATATTCTCACTAAACTTGCATGCCATGATGACGTAATCTCACTAGACTCCATCTTTGGCCTCTCCGTCTGTCATGACCACAGATAACTTCCATCACGGAAGTCCAAACACCTGAGACTATGCAGCTAGGGCAAGCCATGTTGAAAGATGTGGAACGCCAAAGGTACACACGCTCTCTGACATTCAGAAGTTTATCTCTTCCTCCAAGGCCAGTTTCACTACAAGAACTTCTCTGCTGCATTTGTCAGAAAGAACTTCTTCAAAAAGAAAGCCACTGGGTGACATTTAGGTTTTTCACCAAACCACTGCGCTAGCACCGCCCCATGCCTGTCTCAGAAGCATCCACTTCCACCACAAAGGGCCTGGACGGGTGAAGGTGCTTCAAAATAGGGGCCGATGGAAACACTTCCTTAAGGTGTTGGAATCAGAAGTTTGCACTTTGTGTGCTGAAGACGAGGTCGCTAGGATCCTACCTGTAAACTCCTCCGACTGCCCACACCACCACAGGTGGGTAGAGGAGCCAAACCTTTTGATGAACTACAGTAAAAGTAATAATGTTAATAAGGACTTGAGTAAGAGTACTAAAGAGTGTACCAATGAGTACCAATGAGAAGACGACTCAAGTAGCAAGTTACTAGTTACTTCAGATCTGATTCAAATGAAGGAATAATCCCGAATCTCAGGGTGTTTTCACACCTGGCTTGTTTGGAGCATTTGTTTGGGAACCTAGTGCGTTTTCTGCCTTAGTTCGGCTTGTTAAGACATGAACACTGCAGTCGCGCTCGGATACGCACCAAAACAATCACAACTCCGAGTAAACGGACTCTGGAGCGGTTCGCTTGGGGTCAGTGTGTGAAGTGTACATTGATTTATCAGTTTTCCAGATTAACTAGTTGGTGTAATGCAGATGTTTTCAACAAAGAGACGTGTACAAAGATTTTGTAATAATTTCCTTTCATTTCCACCAGCGCGTGTTTTGAAATTGTTGAACAACGCTGTGATGATTGTTTGTGTGTCACACTCATGCAAATCCAATGTGTGTGTTTTCCTCTGATTTCTTCTTGGCACAACATTTGCGTATGATTCCCTGCTCAACACTTTCCCCATTTTTGTTGCTTATTTCACCAAAATGCTGACATCCGAACGGTAAATAATGATAAAACAATAGGCTAATAAAATATAATTATAAAATAAGAAAATCTGCATGTAGTTTGTGATTCAACCATTTCCATATTTTCAGGATTATGCTTTAAAAGAAAGATCAAGGGTGTTTTTTAAATATCATTTTTAGTGAGGTTTTGTTTGTGTGTGTTTAAATAAAACCTCGTCAGATCTTTTGATGGATAATTTCTGATAAAACGTATTAAATGAAATCATAGAGGCTAAAAGTGCTATTTTAAAAGACTTCTGTATGGAGGATGTGCAGGGTTTGGGATTTTTTGGGACCAATTTGCATGTCAGCATCACGTGATCACGTGGATGTTAAAGAAGTTTGGTACTTTTTTTCAGTAGCACCTCGGTCAGGTTCTGAGCGAGCCGAGCCGATCCTAAATGTGAGCCACGCACTGAGGGAGTATGGATTCTCCTTAACGAGTGGTACTGTATTGTGCCTGAATAAATGTGTCATTTAATACATACTTTGCACATGTTTTAACTATTAATTGAAAATGTTGTAGCATTTCTCTCATTACAGATAAAATTACAACAAAGTTTCTGTCTTAGAGTTTTACATCTCGCTCGTCACCGGTTTCCAAACAGGCGTTTATCCAGCTCCCCCTGACTCTAACAGAACACCAGTTCCTGTTGAACCTGCTTTATTTGTTTATCAGCTCCTGTTCTCTCTGATCACGTGATCATGTGGATATTAAAGGGGTTTGATTTGAACATTAAGGCTCCATTCAGCAGCGAGCACCTCATTAACACACACTTCTCTTGAAATATATATCACTTTGGAGAACTTTATTGCGAGTTTGATGTAACAGTGTAATCAGTGCTTTTGAAATCTGTATTTAATACAGGAGGTTACAGATCAGAAATGACCCCATTCTACTATAAATAATGATTATTACAGTAATAACACATCACTGCTGTACTGCTTCTGTTTAATTACAACTCACTACAACCCTCAACGATATTTAAGGTTCAATTTCACCAGAAAATGGAAGATTTCCACATAATCATGATAATAATTTCAGATTTCTTCATTTCTCTCCACATGTTTAGTCATGTCGATGAAGGACAGGGTTTAATCTGTGTCTGTGAATAACAGCACTTACTGTTCATCCTGACAAACATGAAGCGCACAATCTGTTATAGAGGCCTGACAAGTTTAATTCATATTCATTCAATGATCAAAGAAATTCTTCACATCATTGCTTCAGTAAAGAAAGTTTTATAATAACGTGCATGTAATTTAAATTCTCTGGACATTTTCTTCCTCTGTGCTGCAGTTAGACACCAGTTTGTTTGTTCATCATGTTGATGTTCCTCTCATTTGCATAAAGCACATACGGAGGATTTTATTTATTTTATTTTCCTCCACAGCAACATCCGTGTATGAATTCCCCGGTCACACTCTTCCCTCTCACTTCACTCCTAATGCTGACATGGACATCCACCAAAATAGTTCTAATATAATATAACTATAACTAAAATACTACATTTTAATAGTTTAAACACTGAAATCATCAATAGTGTTTTCTGTTATTATTATTATTATTATTATTATTATTATTATTATCACATGTGATTCAGTTAGATATGAAACATTTTCTCTTTCTGCATCAGCTGTTTTTTCACTGATGCAAATTCAGTGAATGTTTTTTCCTGGAGTCACATTTGGGTATGATCGAGACGATCTCTCCTGCTGAACACATCGTCCTTTATTACTGATGTCACTTCACCCACATGCTGAAGTGGTAAAGTTTTATTAATGTACAGTATGGAGGAAGTACAGGGGTTTTGTTTTTGTTGTTGTTGTTTACCTATTTACATGTCAGCATCACGTGATCGTGTGGATGTTAAAGGGGTTTGATTTGAACATTAAGACTCCATTCAGCAGCGAGCACCTCATCAGGTAAGACTGCAGCACTTTACCTGGATCTGTTCACCTGATCACGTTCTCATATCACTGATTAGTTATTGACAAATTCACACACTGCTTTTATCATTTACACTTCACACACACAGCCAGCTCTCTCTGACAACAAGCCCTTCTTCTGATACTAGTCCTCTTCATTATTATTATTATTATTATTATTATTATTATTGTTATTATTATTATTACTATTATTGTTATTATTATTATTATTATTATTATTATTATTATTATTATTATTACTACTATTATTGTTATTATTGTTATCATTATTATTATTATTATTACAGTTTTCCAGGTGTGTATGTTTAACCCAGATGTTGAATGTTAAACCCACAGGACATCACCATGGCAACCGTGTCAGTTCTGCTCCTTCTGCTCTCAGGTAAAAATTCTCATGAACATGTTTGAATAAAATGCAGCTTTAGTCTTCATGTGCTGAGTTTAAACTGTTGTTATTTTTATTTAAATGGCACTCTTTACATTCGTTCCTCCAAATGTAGTGGTGGTAAAGATGCTCAGGTGAACACCACGCGCTCCTGCCTGAATAATCACTTCCGTTTAAACTTCCTGCTTGAATTAACACGGTGGAATAAACAAATCTAGATTTATTTTCTTTATTTCCCAAATATTACAAACTTCTGTTCATTCAAAACTCCACCAGAGCGCAGAAGTGTTATTTACACAGAATTTTATAACATTAAAAAAACAATATTGATATTTTATTTAGATGCGTGTGAAATGAAAGCTCAGTTTCCTAAAGCAAGTCCAGTAATGAAGAGAGAAATGTGTAAATAAATGAAGTTGTTGTGAAATAAAGCCTCTGCTGTGAGAATCAGTAAACGGTGTGGAGGACATTAATGGGCTGATGTTCACTCCCAATGGGTTTACTGTAATGAGGAAACTGCTGTGTAGAGGATCAGTGAGTTTATATGAAAGTGTCATTAAACTGTGACGGATGTGAGGAAATTGGTGTACGAGTTCGTGACGTATGTACATGAGCCGAATGATCAGATCTGATCGAAGCAGTGTAAAGGACACGCAGCATTAAAACACTGAATCATTTACCTGAACGGTTCTTTCTCAATGGTCAAGCGGTTCTCTTTCCGCTCTGTAACTGCTCTCAGGGACTAAATGTGGCCGCTAGATGGCGGTGTTTACTGACTGGAAGAAGCAAGTCATGTATGGGAGCTTTTGTCCACAGAATTGCAGAATTCAGTAAGATGTAATTCCTCATTAAAGTGAAAGATCTTTTTTTCTCGGGTAAAACTGATTCCTGTTCAGTTCAGTGGTTTAATTTCAGCTGAAACTCACAGAACACAAGATCACTAAACTGTTTAGCTCCATGATTTAGTTAGAGTACAATAATAATAGCTGCTGTGACACTCGTCCTGAACAAGCAACGAGCGGCATGTAAACACTACAATAAGACAGAATTAATAAATCACAAACTGCCTTTGCTGAGTGAGTTATGAGAGTTTATACACAGTTCAGTGTCGAGGAGAGAGACGAGCTTCCAGAAGGACCAGATTATTACATAAACAAACAAACAAACAAACAAATCCAATTTCAAACATGTAACACCCGCGCGAGCCGGTAGAGGGAGGCGTAGACCTTCTTCCGGTAATAGCGTAGTCCCATGAGAACTACCTTACCCATCGTGCAATGCGGTCATTACTGCACCTGGCTGCACCTGGGATTACTCTGTTTAAGCGCGCGGGTGAAAGATTCGGGTGCTGAGTCTCCAGTTTAGATGAAGTCGGTACACGGTGTAGTTCATTATAAAAATAATAATAAATACATTTTATTTAAAAGGGGTGGGGCCGGGTTTTTATTTTACTGAGTTGAGCTCGGTTGGTGAATCGGGTGGCTGTGTGTCTCATACTCTCTGTGTTCCTTCTCACTATTGTTTGGTCCTCTGTGGTTTATTTTGTGCCACACTCTCTGCCCGAGAGGATCTGGGTTCGATGCCCACAGTCGAGCATTCCCTTCCTCACTGCATTCTGTCTGTGCCCTCATCTCTAGGGCTTTCTGGGCGTGGCCACCGGGTCCCTGTCCCCTCAGGGCCGTTTCTGAACATTTAGGGGCCCTTTAGGGGATATCTTGATGTTACTGAGTGCCTGATTTTCCACGGCAGAACATCACCTTTTAATGTCAAACGTCTTGTTGTTATTGTCATTGTTGTTGTTGTTGTTGTTGTTGTTGTTGTTGTTGTTGTTGTTGAGGCATCAGGTATTTTAGTCGCCTTTGGAGCTTTAATATATAAATGACAGGAAGAAACTCCACCTTTAAAGTTACTGCCTTATTTCTCAGTGTTCAGTCAGGAGGAGCCTGTGGGCGGTGGAGATGAGATATGAGCAGGGAACCAGACAAAAGAGAGGCTTACCTTACACACATCTTTTTTATTCCAGCAATGTCTAGATAAAATATCAACAAATCCATACAACCCTGAATGAAATGTAGGTTATTCATGCCATAGAAGCAGACATAGCTTTCGTTAAAATGTTTATTTCTTGTGTTTTTAAATAGTTTTTGTTGTTTTGTAGACAGTTTAAGCATTGAGGTTGATTGCAGTCAGGCAGGACATCAGTTTTCTACAGCTAGTCTACATTTAAAACCAGGTTAGTGGTGAACTGAATTTGTGGTGAAAGTCATTCTTCAGCTAATATGTAGGCAATTATTCTGTCCTTGGCTTTATTAAAGGAAATAAACTGATGAATGTCCCTGTGCTTTAGCAGACACCCAGACCCGAGTCCTCTAATGCAGAGGAGCATTTTATATTAAACACCGCGGAGAAGAGTGTAACCTGCAAACTTTACCTTCTCAAACGCATTTATAAAAATGAATCCTAATAAATTTCACACGGACACAATCCACTGAGAAATAGTTTCGTAGGTGCGATAAACTTACAGTCTCCTTTCCTCCGAGCAACAAACGTAATTGTTCAGCTGCTGATTAAGCAAATAAAACTCACATCACTCGAGTAAACTTTCTAATACAGAAGCAAATGAGGATCATTAAACTTCTTAACAGCCTCGGAAATACTATTCATGTGAAACCATTAGATATTCTCATCCTTTTAACTCGTTTATCAGACACAGCTCTTAAACATCTCTCCTACTCAAATCACCTGCACACTCTCTTCCACATCTGTATGAAGCTCCAGCTGTTCACATCTGTATGAAGCTCCAGCTGTTCACATCACAGTGTTTTCACTTTTCTGAGTCGCTTCACCAGCAGACCGCTGTTCTGGAGTCAGTCTCTCAGTCTGAAAGGAAAACAGCACATAGTCGTTCATCCTCATCACATTTCCCTCCATCATCTCTGTCCTGATTCATTAACAGGAGAAATTTCTTCCACAGCTTTTTCTCCTCCAGTCCACAGCCGTCTCTCTACATTCCAGATCATTCCGAGTGGCATGAATCAGACTGAGGCTCGGGCAGCTTGCAGAGAAAATTACACCGACCTCGTCACTGTGTACTCTGATGAAGACTACACTGAACTGTATAATATGACGGAGAAGGCTGGTATCAAAGGCGGCTGGATCGGACTCTATCGCAGTGTGCTCAGTGAGAAATGGTCTAATGGTGATCCTGTAACATTCAGAAATCTGGCAGGGGATTGTGGGAATTCGAGCTACTGTGCTGCTATGAAGAGTGATGGTTCATGGGAAAGTCTTCAGTGCACAGAGACGCGATATTTCATGTGTTATGAAGGTAAATTTTATATATTATTATAACTTTAAAAATATATTAAGTTTAATATTATAGAATATAGTGTAATCAATGTGTAACTAATATTTGGATATGTTAATGTAATATATATTGTTAATAAAGTATAATCTAATATCTATAACCAACATTTAGAATTATTACTAAGACGCATAATCTAAATCCATAGTGCGCTTGTTGATCAGATTATATTCTAAGTGTGTAATGAGTTAGATGAATTCTGTGTCTTGCTGAACAATAATTGTTTTTCTGTATCAGCCCGTACCTTTCTGCACAGCAGTCCTAATCTAAAACTATAGAACACTTTTAGTCACCTTACGTTCTAAGGGTGTACATTTGGAGCCTTGTGTTTTGTCTAAAACAGCTTTACTCTAAGACAGTAAAATATCAATGAGACATTCACCAAAACTGTGTTTTCAACCAAAGCCTTTAAGCTTGCAAATCAGTGTCAAAATAACAGATCAGACTTCCAGGAGGAAGCGTACCAGGTTGGGGCTATAGGGTGAATTATGGGACAAAGTAAAAACCGTGTTCTGGTAAACATTTAAGAAAATACAACTGACAACGCATGTGCCATATATGTAAGGTATCATATGGACATGAATAATTAACTAAGACAATGGAGATTGGTTTGTTTCTCGAAAGGAAAGGTGAAAGCCCCGCCTTGGGATAATTTTACTACTTCAGAAAAGTATATAAAGACATGTTTGTGATTGTAAAATTCAGACTTTCTGCAGACTGTCTCATTTTGTTGTTTCAATAAAGTTTAATTACTTTTTAACATCTGCTAACCCTCTGTCTCTGAAGGTCTTTATTATGCTGGAAAGATTGTTAGCCACGACATAATGTGTTGTCATTGTAAACATACAAATTTGTTTTTGTTTTTTAACTTCCACAGATGTTTCTTCACAGACTCCTAATTATCATCTAATCCTTGAGAATAAGACCTGGTCTGGTGCTCAGCGTTACTGCAGGGGGAACTACACTGACCTGGTCAGTATCAGAGATCAGCAGCAGAATGAAGAGGTGAAGATTAAAGGGTTAAACAGCACCACGTCCTTCTGGATCGGCCTGCTGTGTGATGATTGGCAGTGGACCGATGGAGGAAACTCCGCCTACAGAAACTGGGGGAGTGGTGAACCTCGGCCATCATCAAGCGACTGTGTAGTACTATGGCAGGGGAAATGGGAATCACATCCATGTGATCATCTTCACTACCCTCTGTGCTACAGCAGTAAGTGTGGACTTTCCAAACAGTAAAACTGTCTCAGCAATCTTCTGTATGATGACTAGAACACAGCTGGTGTGAGTCTCTGTCTCTGATATCACTCTAAACCATCCTCCTCCTTTTGGGGTTTTCTGTCTCTATCAGCTTCCATCCATGTGAGTGATGAGGCTCTGAGCTGGGAGGAAGCGCTGGATTACTGTCGTGAAGGGAACAGGGCTGGAATTCTCAACATCGATTCTGAATCTGAACAGGAAGAGCTGGAGTCTGAGCTCAGGAGGAGGCGTGTCCCCCCAGGGAATCTGTGGGTGGGGCTTGGACCGAACCGTCTCTCTGAGATGAAGGTGTCGTCCGGTCCGCTGACCTGCGAGGACGTAGAGAGACAGACAGAACCTCCGCTGTCTCACTGCGCTGCTGACACACACGCTGCAGAAGCAGCACCTGATTATGTGATGAACTCTGCTGAACTTCGAGTCGTGTGTAAACTGAAATAAAAGGCGGTTTTCTCCATGCTGGAAGAACAGAGCACTGCACAGTTGAGTGTTTTCCAGCACTAACTCACCTGAACCCTCCATTATGCACGTGTTCACTAGGTGATGAGTTGAATCAGGGGTCATAGAGCAGGAAAAAGCCTAAAGTATGCAGGAACTGTTCACACACGCAGAGCTTTACACACCAATTCACATTCACCAGAATATTCACAAGATGTACTTAAGGCTTTCAGACGAATTCATACAAATACACACATTTTTAAGATATTAATCCTTTTCTCCGTAATTTTTCTTTCAAATTTATTAAAGCTGTTTCTTTTCTATTATCATATCTATATATAATAAGAAAATATATTTTTTGTCATTTCTCTTGTGATATATTTTGTGCTGTTTCTCTTCATGTGCACGGTGGCTTAGTGGTTAGCACCTCACACCTCCAGGTCGGGGGTTCGATTCCCGCCGCTGCCCTGTGTGTGTGTGTGTGGAGTGTGTGTGGAGTTTTCCTCCGGGTACTCCGGTTTCCTCCCCCAGTCCAAACACATGCATGGTAGGCTGATTGGAGTGTCTAAAGTGACCCTGAAGGAAAAGCGGTACAGAAGTTGGATGGATGGGTTTAGTAGCTGAATAAACACTAATGTTGAGTTCAGAAACGTTTGATGTTCTTTCTTAATAAAATGTAACCTGATGTTTTTACACTAATAAAGTTTTTATTTATAAAAAAAAAAACTGTCTCTTAAAACTCCTTACATTCATTATTATTTGATCTGTTCTGTTAAAAGTGAGTGAAAACGCTGTAAATTCTACATGTCAGAATGAATTTAGGACTGGATATGAAGCAGTGCAGTGTTTTACGTTCTCCGATGGAATTTTTTTTAGGTTTTTACAATGTACATTTCCAAAAGTGTATTATAATCCGTTTCCTCTGGCTTTTAGAGGGGTTTTCTTTCCCCTTCTCTTAGATTTAAATCTGAATCTTGTGTTTTCTCTGAGCTCATGTGTACTGCAGTAAAAACCCTCAATTACAACACGGATTGATTATGACACCTTCTTACTGTTTTAATTCTGCTGAGTTAGTTGCACTACACAGGAACTAATTAAAAAATACAATTTAAAACATGCACCGAAGACAATCAATAATACTGCTCCAGACCTGCTTAAAATACCGCCTTCATTTCATAAATTACTTTTACATGAGGACATTAACAGATAATCAGCCATTAAAGTAATGCATTATTATTATTATTATTATTATTATTATTATTATTATTATTATTATTACCAGCTATAAAACTCATCTAAATCAATCATTCGTCTATTTATTGGTGCTTCAGGTTCAAAAACAATTAAATGAACTAGGCTCGATATTTCACTGCATTCAAAACGAACAGAGTTCTAAAAGATCAAACCAGAAATGAAACGGGTTTCACCCAGAGAGACTTGTGATGAATCTGAATATAAAACAATCGAAATGCGTCCTGAACATACAGCAGCGTTCCTAAAGTCCACTTTTACTCCGGAAATGAGTTGAATGCTCGGAGTTTATCCTCGAACTGCAGGAAGCACAGTGTTTCTCGGGTTTTAAAGGTGAAGCTCCTGGGTTTATTAATGAGACTCGCGCACATGTAGAAAGAGTGATGTCCTTAAACGATCCTTAAAGAAGGTCAAGTATTTTTTTTTTTTATCCGTTTGTATTTGCATGAATGAATTCCGGTTAATTCCAGTCGTGCGTCAGTTTACAGGTGTGCTGTTTCCGGTGCGCTCGCGGCTCTACCACGGTCTCCACATGGATGTACAGTAGGGGGCGGTGCTCCGGTGCTCCTCCTCCTCCTCTTGCTCCTCCTCCTCCTGCTCCACCGCAGACCCCGGAGCTGGCTCGCTGAAGGTCTCCTCCAGGTCGGAGTTCGGATCTTCTTCAGCGCCGCCGGTGGACAGAGCTGGTGCGCGCGCTCCCGGTGAATTGACGCGCGGCCACGCTCCCGTAGGAGACAGAAGCTCGGAGCCGAGATCAAGGATGACGTCCTGCAGGTCCTCGTTTAACGGCATGCACTCCAGCAGGTGGTTGAGGAGTTCCGCAGCTACCGTGGCGTCGATGCCGGGGCACGTGGACACGAAGGTGTGGACCTCGTGCATGCACTGGATGTAGCCCGCGGCGAAGCGCTCACTGGCCTCGCGACTCATGCTGTCCGACTCTGCATCTGCATCATCATCATCATCATCATCATCAGTACACATAACTACTTAGACAGGTGTAAATTCTGCTGCGCGTGCGGTGACGGACATTAATAAAACTTTGAGTCGCGCGAGCAGGCTCATATCTCACCATGTGACCGGTCCCGCAGGATGCCCTCCACCCGCTTCACCGTGAGCTCGAGCACTTCTGCGTTCTCCATCTTTGCATGCAACTGCAGAGAGAGAGAGAGAGAGAGAGAGAGAGAGAGAGAGAGAGAGAGAGACGCTATGAATGTGTCTAACTTTCTTCCATCTGTCTGATCTAACCGGTGTGCACGCGCAGGTGTGTCTCACCTCGGTGTCGGACAGCAGACCCCGGAGCTCCTGCAGGCTTTCGTTAATGCGCGCGCGCCTCTTCTTCTCCACCAGCGGCTTCCTCGTCTGTTCAAACAAACAGGATTTTAAAAAGGATAAAACTCCTCATTCTGTATTTTATACCGAGTCACTGACAGGAAAGAGCTTCGAGTTAGAGTCGAACGGCACGCGCGCGAGAAAAAAACACGTTTTCTAACAGAAACTTTCTCACTTCAGTCTAAAACATTTGTTGCATTTGTTGTTTGTTGTCTTGCTTTTTGTTTGTCTGACTGTTTTACGTGCGTTTTTAATGTTTTATTTTTATATTTCTTATGCAGTTTTATTTCTGTTGTATTTCATTTTATTACCAGTGTATCTGATGTACAGACAAGTTCTTAATAAGGGGTTTAATGAATAACTCACTTACACAACATGTGAAAATAAATCTTTAAAATCATATCTCACTGAGAAGTTGATTTATTCAGTCGTGCCTCTGATGATGATGAAATATCAGTCACAGACACGCGGGATATTAAATCACTGATAAGGGTAAGCCGCACTCAGGTGCGCGCGCTCATAAACACACTGAACGGAAGCGTTCCTCTGGGCCGCAGCAGTGAGAGCGAAGGTGCGGTGAGTTCCCTGTTTTCTGAATCATTTCATTTTAAGTGATATTTCATTAATAAATTATGCACAAAACCCCACAGTTTAATTCACACATGCTTTTAAACAAATCCCTGAAATAGCTAAACAGTTTAAAATCTGAAATGAATGAAATCTGTATCGTATATTTATTTATTTATTGATCAGATAATTAGTTTTAAAAGAAAACTGATATATTTGTATTTGTGTGTTATGTGTTAAGTTTTATTCTGCTATGAGTAAAGATGAACCTTTGGTATTAACGGTACGTTTACGTCGCGCGCTCTTTGGGCACGGTGCCGGTGGTTTGGGACGCAGTCAGACTGCTTACCTTCCGGTCTCCTTTGCGGTCTTCCTCATCCGAAACCGTCCACAGACCGAGTTTACCTGCGCGAGACGAGTACGCCATGACGGAACAGGGTCCGGGGTTCGGTACCGGAATGCTTCAGGTGTGTGTGTGTGTGTGTGTGTGTGTGTGTGTGTGTGTGTGTGTGTGTGTGTGTGTGTGTTTCAGTCGTGTATGAGATACTCCATTGAGCCGAGACGCGTTATGACCGGGTGTGCGGTGTGTACTCTCCGCTCTGTGCGGGTTTTATGCGGGTCTGCCCCCCCCCCCCTTCCCCCGCACTGACCCCCCGCACTGTTCTACACTTGAAGAGGATCAGCGCGAGCGCGCCTTCACCGGAGCATCTCGCTGACCAATCAGAGCGCGAGCTTTTGTGTGAACTATTATTTCTTATTAGGTTTTCATTTATTTATTTATTTTGTTCTGTGTTTTGTCAGTTTGATTAAATGTATGTTTTGTTGATGTGTTTAGTTATTCTACTCGATTTATTTTTATTAATGTGTTCATCCATTCATTATTCGACTCTTTCTTCCTTTGACTGACAGTCTGAGAGGAAAAAAGCATAAAGTCTCTCCTTCCGTGTCCCTGAGGTGGAGCCCATAAGGAACATGAACAAGGTGAATCTTTAAAGTCTGTTAATGAGGCTACAGTGTGAAAGGTCGCTATAGTTACATTTCCGGGTCAAACGAAATAAATAAATAAATAAATAAAAGATTATTTAGTCTAGTACAGTGTTTTCCCCCGCGTGACTTTTACTCACACTGTTAGTTTGTTCACTTCTACATTTATTCATTCGTTTGTTTACTCGAATTAACCCACGTCACTTCCGCTCTGTCCCTCCCGCCTGCTGCTGGGTTTTGTGCTCGTTGTTCTCAGGACCTCAGACAGACAGGTGGCAGCTGCGCGCGCGGACCTCGGAGGCCAATTAGAACTGAGCGACAGGTGGTGTGTGAGTGTGTGTGTGTGTGTGCGCGTGTGCGTGTGCGTAAGTGTGTGTGTGTGTGTGTGTGTGTGTGTGTGTGTGTGTGTGTGTGTGTGTGTGTTTGTTTGTGTTATTATATAAGTACTGTTGGTGTACAGCTCTCAGAAGTGTGTTGTGTCCCTGAGAAACATCACATTATCACACACGGGGTTAAAATGGTCCTAAAACAAGGGTTCAGATTTTTATTTTAGGAACTAAAACGCAGTTCTGGAACGCAGCGTTAGTGACAAAGCTGATCTCGGGGAAAAAGCTAAGAGTGTGAGAAGCTGAGTTGGATGCTGGACTGTCTTCAGATTCACGCTGAAGTCCCTGGACACGTCGGGGGATTATTACTACACCCCGCCTTGTGCTCGGATCCAGAGCGGGCCGGCTCAGGATAAAACTCTTACTGAAGATGGATGAATGATGAACTGCATCCCTTTGCTTTTAGTTTTGTGGAGTTACTGAGACGTTCAGATATTTAAGACGTGTGAGTTGAGCAGTTAGTTCTGATCCTGTGAGTGTAAGAGCACGTGGGTTCTGACGGTTCTGATGGCAGTATTGTGTTCAGGTATCCTACAGACCCATGAGTCTGTAGGTCTGTTATACTCAGCCTCTCACTCCGGACAGTGGCCCTGACCCAGCGATCTCGCTAGCATGAGACAAAGCAACGAATGATCGTGATGTTCTGCGTACTTGTGCGACACCGAGCTGCGATTTCAGCAACATCTCAGTTCTATACAATTTAGAGATAACGCTGTAAACAGACCGATCCAAACGATTCCTCAGACCTCAGTGTGGTCCCACTTCTTCAGTTCCCCGCTCACAACTTTAGTTCCTACCTGCAGTTAGTCCCTGTTTACTGTTTAACACACAAGTGGAAGATGGTTTGATCTGATCCGGTCATGTACGAGCTCTCGGTAACTGTGTGGAGACGTTAGGGGGGAAATAAAGTTCGAGGGACGTGTATGAATCATTCAGGAGGCTTTAGTTATACATTTAGACTTTTTTCTTTTTGAACTCTAAGTAAAATGTAGGAGTTAACTGTGAAGCTTCTCTTTCTGCGTGTGTGTGTGAGTGTGTGTGTGTAGGAGTGTGTGTGTGTGTGTGTGTGTGTGATGTCATACTGAGCACCGCGTCTGTCGTTAGTGTTGTGTTTGCTGATGCAGTATTGTTATGGAGATTTCTCTCATAAAAGTCCATCTGTGATCATTATTTATAGAGCGGCTCCGAGTTACAGCCTGCACGAGAGAGAGAGAGAGAGAGAGAGAGAGAGAGAGAGAGAGATGCTGGATGAAAGGAAAAAGTAAGGAAGAGAGGATTAATGGTAAAAAAAAAAAGAGAGAGGAACATAAAAAAAAGAAGGCAGGTAAAAACACTTGGTAGAAGAGATATAAAAGGAAAGAAAGAAAGAAAGAGTTGTGAGGAAAGAGAAAAGAAGAAAATGGACACAACAGAAAGTGTGTAAGAAAGTGGAAGTTAAAGAAGAAAGAAAGGAAGAAAGGAAGGAACAAAATAAAACAAAATAAAGAGCAACAAAATGTAAAGACAAATAAAGAAAAGCTCAGTGTACTGTAAGAGAAAAGAAAGAACAGATGAGGTGAGAAGCGGAGAGAGAGAGATGGAAGGAGAGAGGGATAAAGAGAGAGGGAGAGGAGGAAGGAGAGAGAGAGAGAGAGAGGGAGAATGATGTTGGGTTCAGTGAAGTGCACTACAGTGTTCGTCAGAGCGTCTGCTCGAGTCCTCCAGCCTTCTGTCCTCTTCAGAGAGCGAGCAGCTGGCAGGCGTCGGCTTTTGTGTTTCAGCTCACACACACACACACACACACACAGTGCTGATCATTTTATTTCCCACACACCCCGTCTCGTGAATCTGAATTGATGTGTCGGGGACCGTGGGGTCAGGGCTCAGGGGTCAGAGGTGAATTTGGGCTCAGGTTGTAGTTGCCTTCACACACGCAGCACTTCCACGTGTGATGAATCTCCGCATCGTTTACCTCACATGAGGATTTAAATCACACATTCAGGTGTGCTGATGACCAGTGTACAGAGCTGAGCTGACGGGCGTGTGTTTCAACAGATCTGAATCTGAGATCGGACACTGGTTCATTATCTTATCCACATCCGCAACAATCAGAATAAAAAAGACACAAAACGTACACAACACTGACTACGTTTACATTCAGACTAATACAGAATATTCACCCCTCTTCTGAAGATCGAGTTTGGAGGTGTTTTAATGTCCTGTAATCTGGTATAATGATAGCTGTTTAAACGTTTGTGTCTGATCACTGTTGGATATCGGAATCTGGTCCCGGTTTACTCCCCGTGTACACGCAGCGTGATCTTTGAGCTTTTATCCAGCAGTGTTTATGTTCCAGTCTGCAGCAAGAGACTCGATGTGTTTGTGTTCACGCTGACACGATGGCACCATGTTTCAGTTTACACCACAAAACCCCACATGTTATTGTTTATTTATTAATAACAGGTTAATACGGTTATTAGATACAGCATAGAGGTCACGGGCTCTACAGTATTAGTCAGAGAGTGAGCTCTGGACATTAATAATCCAATAAATTACAGTGTTACTCAAATAAATAAACACAGGAGCATTAACTGCCTTCTACAATGCAGGCTACAGGAAGTTTACTTCAGACAGGAAGTAACGAGGTTCAGGAAAGAGGCGCTACTCTGGACCGCACACTCACCAACAGGTATATCTATAAGATACATAGCAGAGGAGGGTCTACGACACACACACACACACACACACACACAGTGTTCTACCAAGGCCTCCACATTTCCAGAGTTGTCAGATGTGGGCTCTTT
>NC_030435.2:475226-487726 GCF_001660625.3 Ictalurus punctatus
GGACGAGCCGAACGTCGAATAATAAGTTCAGTCTCTCCTGGGGAAAATGGAGGTCCAAGTGAAAATGCCCCGTTCCCTGGGGGATGTCGAGTGGACACGCCCACCGCGTGAGGCAGTGCTCGCCCTTTTATGTCCTGTTTCACTCCACCATCTGGCCCTCGACGCCTCTGATTCAGAGAACGTGTGGGAATAACGACTTCACCGCCCTTATTCTAACGGCCCGCTCAGCTCTGTTCATAATCAGTGTGTGATGATAACGACGTCCCATAATGCACCTCTCCACGCAGGGGAAGACATTAGCGACACATTAAATACACGTTAACTACGCGTACACGTTAACTAGTGTTGGGCAGAACGCAAACGGAACGAACGGAGAATAAAGAGATAATCTTGTAGCTTGTACATTATACTTTTTAAAGTTGCGTTTGTTTATTATAAATCGCGTTCTATTACGCTGAAAATGACCCAAAACTTTAAACCTACATCTTAATTACATGTAGAATTTTCAGATATTTTGATCACAAAACTAAATGTTCATACATAATAATAAAAAAATAATAAACTGGCCACAATGAAATGTTAATTTAAATAAAGTAATAAAACCGAGTAATCGAATAAAACACGAATATACACCACTCTAATCTAAATGTACAAATGTAATTAAACCAATTAAACATTTACAATGTAACATTTTACTCATTTAGATCAAATTTGTTTTATATTAAGATGTTTTATGGTAAATAAAGTATGTATATATACAGTTAAATAAATGTCACTTATTATATTAAAAATATATAAATCCCCAAAATATGTTCATTTGTTATGTTCATTTATTTTTATTAATGAAGCTTATTATTATTATTATTATTATTGTTGTTGTTGTTGTTGTTGTTGTTATAATGTGGCCAGAAGGTGGCAGTAACACACAGATGGAGGTGAGGAGTGTGAGAGTGTAGGCAAGATGAATAAAGAAAACAGTGTGTGTGTGTGTGTGTGTGTGTGTGTGTGTCTAAGTGCTGTTGCATTAAGGCACTGTTTTATTGTTAGCCGGAGAACAGAGGAGGAACCACAGAACCATCTCAGAGCTTCAGCATGAGACATTACATTTCCATATCATGATAATCACCTCAAACCTTTCATCATGTCTTACAGAACAGGACCAGAACTTCATCTCAATAAAATAACACAACAGTCTTTTTCAGGTAAACGTGTAGAAGAGCTCCAGAACAGCTGGAGTGTGTGAAACAGACGCATCATGAACCAGAGAGAAGCTCCGCGACTCACACACTTGAACTTTTACCCTCTTCAGGTTCACACGCTTTCATATCCTGCGTTAAACTCGCTCACCTCTTCAACCTGTTCTCCGTCTCAACTTCCCTTCTCTTCCCTGTCATTAGCAACCCTTCCGTTCAGTCTGTCAGCGTGACCCAGACACGGCCGCGCCACACGCTCGCAGACCCTTACCCAAAGACCCTTCGGTCCAGAAACTCAGTGCTGAATCCACTCACTGGGCTGGATGTTATACTATTATTATTCTGAAAAAACCTTCGCATCCTAATGGAGCTCCTGAGTGTGTGTGACGAGAGATTATGGAGATTTAGCTGTAATAGTGAGTCAAAGTAACCTCTTACTTCTGTTCTTCAGTCTTTACCCTGATCGCTCACTTCCTGCTCCCAGCTCTCTGTGCACTTTACCTTTTATGGAGTTTTGTGGGCGTCACTATATGCAAATGAGCTGCGTGCGGAACGCGCTTGACACTTTACCGATGATCGACATACGCACACGACTACGGAGGAAAGCAGCGTTTCTGAAACGTTTATAAACCTGATGGGAAATTTTCAGTTCCGTCTCTTGTGCAAATATTTACACACAACTTTTACCGAAAGTGATAAACGAGGAGCTTTATACACACAGCGTGCACGGGGCTAAACCGAGAGACGCCTGTCTCTGCCTGTCTGTCTCTCTTTCTGTCAGTCGCTCTGCCTGTCTGTCTCTCCTTCAGTGGTGAGACTGCGTTCTGTCCGTAGATGTGTGTTAGATCAGAATCTCCACCAGGTCCGAGTCGGCAGGTCTGATCTTCTGCCCCGTCGTGTGGACGACTCGGCTCTCGGGACACTTCACCTGAGCGATTGGGTAGTCTACAAACACACACACACACACACACACACACACACACACACACACACACACACACACAGTGAACCCCTCATCACTTGATTTAAAGATTTGAAAAAATACAAAACCCTTTCTCACAGTCTCTCTCTCGCTCTTTCATGTCTGATTTTGTCTGATCTCTCTTTTCTACGTTCATTTCTTTAATTCCCTTAATTCTTCCTCTGCCTCTCTTTCATTGGTGTTCTCTTGTTTTTCTCATTCCTGGTCTGTCACTTTCTTTTTCTCTTTCACGTCTTCTTCCTGTATCTAATACTATCACTCTCTTTCTTTTATTTCTCCTATTCTCTCTCTCCCTCTCTCCTCTTACCCATCCTGGCTGTTCTCCCTCGGCCTGTAGGGAGCGTGGCTCTCTGGACTCTCTCACTCTCTGGACTCCTCCTGGTTTGTGTGCTGCTGTCTCTGCTGGCTGATTTAGAATGGAGTGATAGAAGAGGAGTGGAAGGAAGAGAGGAGGAGACGGTGGGGGGCAGTGGAGGAAGGGAGTGAGAGAGTGTGGAGGGGAGGGGAAGAGTGGCTGAGGAGGACAAGAGGAACGAGGAAGACGAGGAGGAGGAGGACATTATGGACGGGAGAGGGAGGGCGGAGACGGACAGAGGAGTGAAGGAGGGAGGGAGGGAGGAGGAGAGAGACGGAACGAGGGACGATAGTGAGGCCGAGAAGGAGGGCGGTGACTGAGGAAGGCGTTCGGCGTTCTCTTTTCCCAGCAGCGCACCTGGAAAAACAGGAAACGTGCTGATGACATCATCACTTAATGTTACTGCTGGTTGAGCAACACGTACAGAATAACCCACCGTGTGCGGCGCTGTTACAGTACGATAATCACCGACGAGGAGGTGTGACGAAACCGTAAAGAAGCGTACACTCCTCTCTTATAGACTGAAATACCGGACATACTGATCGAATAAATATCAATTCAACTATTTTCACTCCTCCTGTCGACGGCCGGATTTAAAGATACTTGGGACACATTTGAAAGCAGCAGTGCAGAAGTTCTCACAAATCCCATAATGCTGTTCAGCGAAAAAGAGAAATGCAGCTCAGTAATGAAGCACAGGAAGCGACTCATTTGTGAGGAATAAAGCAGCCAGTGATGTATTGCTGCTGAATTCAGAGCAGAGAGAAGGGTCGCTCGTGTCAGCTGGGATTACTGACGGTCCAGGACACGAGGAAACTCGGATCAGAGCTGTCAGGAGGAAAGACTTTGAGCCTTCGATGCTACGGATCGCTGTTGGGAAAGCCGCGCTGACGGCGAGGGTGGAGAAGACTTTCTTACGCTTTGCAGAACATTTTCCGAAAGTCCTCAGTGAGTTTGGAAATTTTGTTCAAGCGGTGTTCTGTCGAGTACCCTGAATCAGACCCAAAATCATTCACTTGTTATTTGGTGGATATATATATAGATAGATAAACGTGTGTGTGTGTGTGTGTGTGTGATTGCATACTTTCAGCCTGTGAGGCCTGGCGGGAGTGCACGCCCGTCGCTATGGCGATGGAGGGGACGGAACGGGCGGGACGCAGAGGGGCGGAGTCTCGGCGGGAACGGTGCTGCAACACTTTAATCATTGCGATTTTCTCCAACAGCTGAGCGTGGAGATCCTTCATCCTACACACACACACACACACACACACACAGAGAAAAGCAAATATTCCCACTTCAAGGTCAGTCGAATGCAGCATCAGTGACAGAACCTATGAACTTATTTAATTAGATAGCAAACTTTGCTTATGTTAGTGATAAACAGATTGGTGGTTGCTATAGCAACACTGTGTTTAATAGGTTAGGACTGTTGTTAATTATATCACTGAAAAAGATGACAATAGAAGTTGAGCCTCGGACTCGGCGTACTCGGGTAATAAATGCAGAGGCAGTAAACACTCCAGGGTGCTGGATAAAAGGTCCTTTATCAGGTGTACGGGCACGGTGCTTATGTAGCTCTAACAGGATAAAAATACCTGCATATTTTTCTGAACTTTGGCTGATATTGGCACTGTCTGTATTTAAACCCTCTCCTTTAGTCCTCCTGGTCTCTGCAGTACAGATATCTCAGTGCCTATGGACCAAGGTCACGCAAACACTCTCGCCTCGAAAAAACAAAACCAAATACAAAGTTCTGCAAACTACTCCAAGGGCAGCAGAGATAAGTGGAGCTTGTCTGGACCTACCGTTTCCATAGCAACTGCATATCAAGACTGACGGTGGGGCCTAATATCTAACTACCCATACATTCCACCAGCATAAAGTCTAAAAGACTGCTAGTAAGGATATGAGAACTATTCAATGTAGTGTGTGTGTGTGTGTGTGTGTGTGTGTGTGTGTGTGTGTGTGTGTGTACCTGGTCTCTATGTCCTGACAGCGACGGTTGTATGTTTTATCGTCTCCATCATGAGGCCACAGACAACTGTCACTGTAGCTGCCACTGCGAGAATGCTGCATAATGGTCGTGTCCCTGCACACACACACACACACACACACACACACACACACACACGCATACACACACACACACACACACACACGCACACACACACACACACATACATTTTGACAATTTTCCCAGTATATCATTTATCTACATTGTTGCTTCATATGTGTGTGTGTGTGTGTGTGTGTGTGTGTGTGTGTGTGTGTGTACCTCTGTGCGGCTGCCGTAGCCGCTGCCTCCATGGCGAACTGCCTCATTGCGCTCTCCTCTAAATATTTCTGTTCCCAGCGCATCCTGTCTGCCTCCAATCCCAGAATCCTCTCCTCTCGCTCTCTCAGCAGGTCCAGCAGAGCCGGGGCGCTGGACTCACACACACCTACACCAGCACGCTACACACACACACACACACACACACACACACACACACACACACACACACACACGTTAATGAAGTTTGATCTTGGGTGAGGTAATTTGTTATACTTTTGCAGTTGGTTACAGGTGTGTGCAGGAGCTGAATGGGGACGTCTGTATATAAGTATATAACTGGATACTGTGCATTAATAAGAGCTGCTATTGACTATGGAAGTATGGTGTACAGTTCTGCGTCTAAAACACGACTTTTAAAGGTTGAGGCGAAGCAGTCACGAGCGATGAGAATATGTCGTAGAGCAACAAGATCGTCTCCAGTACAAGCAGTACAGGTAGAGGTGGATGAAATGCCTCGAGACATTAGAAGGCTCAAGTTAAAGATGAGATACTGGACTAATATAAAAGATCAGTCAGATACTCTTCCAGCTGGGAATATGAGTATAAAAATGAACACGCTTCGGATGGACAGCCAATAAGGAGGCACAGAGTACAGGAAGCAGCGATATCAACACTGCCCCGTCGGTGGCTACGTCAGCGACCCCTCTTTGGTTCCCCCATGCCTCTAGTGGACGTACAGTTATAAGAAGAAAAGCATAACAAGGAAAGGAACATGTTAGAAAGTTTAGCAGTACAACAATATACTGATCGAATATATACTACAGCGCCGTGCAAATATATACAGACGACTCAGAGGATCCAGACTCTGGAATTACAGCAGCAGCAGTGTTCATACTCCACCTTCAAGTCAAAATCTCATAAAGAATCTCTGATCATATCTCTGTATTTACTACAGAATGAATAGCAACATTCCTCACACTGCGGTGGTTAGAAGAAGTACAACCTACGCGGTCAGTGATGTGCACAGACTCGCTTTCAGCTGCCAAGAGTCTGTCCAGTGGAATTTCTGTAGCGAGACGAGATCTGAGTATGAAGTGAGGCAGAGTCTATTTAGAATAAGACAATCCGGACATAAAGAAGAAGGATTAATAGTGAATGGAAGACATGGCAGAAGGAGTGGGATTTCTCTGGGAGTAAAGAATGTGTCACTTCAGGTCTTGTTAGGAAATGGCCCAAAGCAATCAAGAGTTTATCAAGAATTATTTAATTATTTAATTTAATTATACAAGATTGATCAGTGGAATATAAGACACTTTTTGTTGGTTTTCTTTGTTTTCCCAACGTCCCAACCATATAGCGCTCCACACTCCAATCCAGTAGGTGGCAGGTATGAAGAAGAAGAAGAAGCAGAAGAAGAAGAAGAAGTAGTTTGGGATCTCTCTGTCTTTTTTTCTCTTTCCCCCAGAAAGTTGTTATTTAGGTGATTTTGGTCTGTTTTGCTTTTCCTTTGTGTGAATTTCCCTCCATCCAACATTTGCATCACACTGACCTCTGACCTCTGACGATCCAATCAGAACTTGGTGTCTTGATTGTAACTAAAATACCAACTTAGTTTTGATCTGTCATGTGCTCCTCCTTTCTCTGTTGCAGCCTGCACAAGCGGGGATTGATGGGTGGTGTTTAAGGAGTGTCCAGGCCGTGTGACTCTGGAGGCCTGCAGTGACTAGACTTGTGTTGGTAATCTGTAGGTTTGATGGTGGAGGACTAGACCTCTAACATTCTGACACACGGGTGCACTGAGCTGCTGTGGAGAAAGTCACGGTTGTATGGTAAGTGTTTCTCATGTACTGCATCACTATATAAACTGCTGTTTGTCTGGATTATTTATTTATTGTCCCACAGATAAACTGTAGCATCAGTTCCTCATAAGGATGGATTGGTGTTTTTCTAGTTTGTTTGTTTGTTTGTTTGTAGGGCTGTTTTTTATTTGTGTGTTGTCCGTGCGTCTAGAGCTGCAGTTCTAGCTGATGAGTAGATTACCCATATCATGTTGGTTTTAATCGAATATTCAGGAATATTGAGCACTTCTCAGGAACCCAATAAACCCGAACAGACGCCGGTTATTCACCTCCCGCTGTCTCATGTCACATTTTTAGCTGTAACTACAGCCGGACAAAACAAGCTTAGTCATGATGTCTCAAGAGCAAGCAAGACTTAGCAACATGAGATCTTAGCTTCTTTTGGTATTTAGGCGCTTTACATCCGGTCCGTTGTTTTAGCGCCCTCTACAGGACAGTTTGGAGTTACTTTAATTAACACTGCTATGAGGAAGAGATGAAGATTTCATATCACTGTGTGCTTATATTCTATTTTATATATATAATCTTGTACAGAAGTGACCGCTCCATCTGCTTGGTTGAGAGGAGGTGTGGCTAGGAGAGGGCGTGGTTGTCAGAGGCGTGGCTGTCAGAGGGGGATTGTGGTAGGTCTGGATCTAGGCTTATTCCATTTATTAGTAAATAGTTAATGTCTCTCAAATGAAAGAAAGAAAACTTTATTCACCTCCTCTTTCCTAATCTAATCTAATGCTGGATTTTAGCTAATGCTGGATTTTAGCTAATGCTGGATTTGCCAAAACAGATTAAAACTGAAAATTAAAACTGTGCCGCTGTTCTTTTTCTTGCCAGTAGCAAGTACGGAAACAGAGATGTGTCCCTGGTGTATTCGATTTCAATACAAAGACAGAAACTAGCTATTTTTCTCTCTGGTTGTTGTGCAGATGTAAAGAGATGATGTCAGAGTGTGTGTGTGTGTGTGTGTGTGTGTGTGTGTGTGTGTGTGTGTGTGTGTGTACCTGTTGCGATCTCAGTGTCTCCAGCTCTCTCTCTAGTCGTGTCCTCAGGCGTTTCTCCAGCTGCTCTCGTTTCTCACACGCAGCCTGAAGCTGAGCCAGAGCCTGCTGCAGACGCTCCACACGCTCCACATACACACACTTCCTCCCCAGCTACTCTCCCAACACACAAACACACACACACTTATTCACACATACATATATAAGGCAACGGCTAGCTGATGGACGTTAAGGAAATCTTTATATATGATAGATACATCGACTGATTGATTAATCGATCACTTTATTTATTCATCCCAGAGACACATCCACAAAGCTGGCACTGGAGACTCCTTAATCTGCTTTAATCTGTTTTGGTGGAGCGTTTTACCAGTCCCTGTAAATGAGTTGTTACTCTGGAAACGATTAAGGGCCGGTTTAAGATGTATAGATGGGGACGTGTGTGACTCACCTCCTCCTCCATCCTGACCACTTTTCCCTGAGCGTTGTTCAGAGCCTGTTCTAAAATCTCGATGTGACGTCGCTGATCCTCATTGGCTGAACGAAGAGACTCCGCCTCCGTCTCCAGCCTCTCCATCTCCTTTAGACTCTGTCTTCCTGGGAGGGAGAAAGAAAGGGGGATGTATCCTAAACGCTAGCGTCAGCAAAGACTTTATAATCGACCCCGTTCCTGCAGGTGACGGTCATAAAAAGAAACATTTAAGAACCTGTAATTAAGAAGAAAATTGATATAGCACTCAATATACAGTAAATTCATACAGGAAGGAGATGATGTACAACCCCAATTCCGAAAAAGTTGGGACAGTATGAGCATTTTCTGGAGGCTCCTTATATTCTGTGATTAGACGATCGGCTCGCCTTTCACATCACCGTCTTCTTTCAACTCCTCACACCGCTATGAGTCCTAAACTGCCCCTGTCCCAACTTTTTTGGAATGTGTTGCATGTGTCAATTTCAAAATAAACGTTTATCTTAAAAAGAAAAAAAACCTATGCAGTTGATTAGATAAAACATGAAATACCTCGTCTTTATACGATTTTAAATACAAGTCAAAGTACATGTGTTTTTATTAGCATTTTCCATATTGTCCCAACTTTTTCAGAATTGGGGTTGTGGCTTAAACTCTACACCTATTTCCTATTTGGTTCCACACTGCTTGTGGATATCTCTCAGTGTTAAACCTGATGCAGAAAGAACACTAATACGCACTAATGCAGGCATTTGGGACGGAGCCAGAGAGCGTGCACTGTCTCAGCTCCGCCTCCTGTGTTTGTGTGAGTAATTAATGCTGTAAGTAAACCGCACTGAAGTTGTTGCTATGACTTGGACAGTCTTTTTAAATAAACTCTGGTGCTGGAGACTGTTATCTGTTTATTCAGTCACTGTTTTGGAGGAAGTTAAAATAATACTGTCTGCTCCTTTTATAGAGCGAGAGAGAGGTGGGGAGAGGGATAGAGGCAGGGGGGGGGGGAGAGGGAGGGGGGGAAGGGGGGGAGAGAGGGGGGGAGAGATAGAGGCAGGGGGGAGAGAGGGGGGGGGGGAGAGGGGGGGGGGAGGGGGGGGAAGGGGGGGAGAGAGGGGGGGAGAGATAGAGGCAGGGGGGAGAGAGGGGGGGGGAGGGGGAGAGAGGGAGGGGGGAAGGGGGGGAGAGAGGGGGGGGGAGATAGAGGCAGGGGGGAGGGGGGGAGGGAGGGGGAGAGGGAGGGGGGAGAGAAATAGAGGCAGGGGGGGAGGGGGGAGAGAGGGAGGGACCTAAAGGGAGGGAGGGAAACAGAAGGAAGGCAGGAAATCGTTTCGCATAGCCGTCGCCCATAGAAGCAGGGAACTTCCCGTCCTTTTTTAGTTAAAGTATGTACACTTAGCAGCGCTGTGCTCGAATGTGTTGTAATATAATTAAGGAATAGATCACTGTGTGATGTGCAGTTATGGGAAAATAATCAACAACAGGGCGGGTGATACCGGGGCTGGTACCACCCTGAAGCTGATCGCTCCTCTAACAGCACATCCCCAGCTGTTTTATTCCTCTTCTGTCCATTTATAGTTACATTTAAAGTTGCAGATTGAAGCGTTTATCACTTGTTGTTGCTATAGAAACGATGACATATCAGAACGAGCGTGTTAATATAAACCTGCTAGAGAATTAATCACCACCTTCTGACCAATCACAATCCAGAACTCATTAGTACAGTACGTAATTATGTTTAGAGCACACAGATGGAGACCTGACCCACCGGACGAGTTTCCTGAAGTGTATTTTATGTGTCAGTCGGTGTGAACTCACTCTCTGAGAGGTAAACATGGCCGTCCTCCTGCCCTTCTGCGTCCTGGTTTGCCAGCTTGCGATTGGCTGTTTCCAAACGATCTGGATTTGAGCAGATACGGAAGAGTAAAAGGATAGAAAATAGGCGAGCGTGTTAAAGGATTCCTTCACACAAGCTTTATGATGAACAGAGATACAGAGACGGGCACGGATGTTTCCGGAATTGAAAATGATCCGCGGCGTCAGTCACCTCTCAGATCTCGATTGAAGTCGTGCAGGCGTCTGATTTCACCCTCCAGCTTCATCCTCATGGTTTTGTCCAGAGTCTCGCGCTTGGATGAGGTTCTTACCAGATTCTCATATGTGTCTGAGAGACGTTGGACTTCGGCCTCCAACTACACACACACACACACACACACACACACACACAGATCATCCCTATCTGGCTTCAGTATTTCTGCCATTTCTGTCCCGAGACACATTCACATTGAATCTGTCTGTCAGTTTGATGTCATGCTGAAATTTATATTTTGGCTTTAAATAGAATCAGAGACGCTGTGGATTGTCACTCCAGAGCAATATTCGGTACATAAATATAACCTGGTTAACTATTTAATCGTATCGTCCTTTTAAAGTTCACAGCAAGTTTCACTTCGTGGTCTGAAAAACCGCCTCCAGAAAACCTTTTTAATCCAGAAAACCTGACGAATGTCAGGATCTTTCCCCGCATTAATACCGTGTGAGGATTCGGGTTAAGCGTTTCGGATTGGGGTGAATGGCTCTTGTTAAGAGTGTAAGAACGGAACCCGTACACTACGTACCCGCTGCAGTTTGCCGGTTTTCTCGGTCTGGATCAGCAGCTCCAGTCTCAGTCTCTGGTTTTCATCGCTGAGGAAAGTCATCATGTGCTGGGCGTGGCTCATCATGGAAAACGCCTCAGCGGGTACGATCTGTCCCTGCGGGGGCAAACGTGTGCCCGACCCGGTCTGTGGTACGACAGGTGGCATTACACTGGAGATCTGTCCCAGAGGAGCTTCGATGGAGAGCGGGGTTTGTTCTAGTGATAGTGGACCGGGGCTCGTACTGGACGGGTACGCTGGCTGAGCTTTGGCTTTGTACGGATATTCGGGAGGAGGCCCTCGAGGCTCTATGGAACCTTTAGCTGGTGGAGGGGCGGCGGTTGCGCTAGACGTTTGTTCCTCGCCGTTAGGAGACGTCTCTCTGGGCTGCTTGGCTCCGTTTCGCTCCAAACTGAGCTGCATGATGCGCTCGCTGAGGGAGCGGACGTGGCCCTGTTCGAGCCCGGCTAAGCCTTCGTCCACTCCCGTGAACCCTCGCTGGACCCACGGACGACCTTCGGCGCGAGCGAAGGAGGAAAGCGAGGGAGCGGAGGAGAGAGATGGAGGACATGAGCTGGTGCTGGTGGGGATGTGTTGGTTTGGCTGTAAACCGATCTGGGTTTGTTGGTTCTGGCCCGGATTGGGATAGCCGATAGCCTGGTTAGTGTTCTGTACACTTGTATACGCCTGAACGGGATTTGTAAGCGTGTAATGAACGTGCGTGTGCGTTCGGGCCACGTTCTGCTCTTCGTTCTGCCCCTGCTGACCTCTGTAAAGCTGAGACTGGGATTTAGCCTCCTCATACGAGGGGAGCTCTAACGCTCCGAGCCCGGGGATGGCGAGAGTCACCTGGACGCTCGCTGCTGTGTTTTTCGCTCCTTTAGCGCTCTTTTCCATGGAGCTGCTGTCCACCTGGTGCTCCTGACCCTGAGGCTCCTGTCGGGGCTGCGTCTCTGGGAGCAGCGTCTCCGCGGAGACAGGGTTGCTAGGTGACGCCATGGCCTGGTTCTCTGGACCGACTCCATTTCCGTAGCGCAGGTTTTCCTGCATCAGGCGTTGCAGAACGGGCCCGGAAACCACGACCGCATCATCGGAGCTGCTGTGCATGATGGAGCCTGAGAACACCTGAGCAACCTCACCTGGAGAGGAACACATAATCAATTAATCTTAATAATAACAATAATAGTAGTGCAATGACAATGGGGACATTATTTTCCTTTAAAAGGGGGCGGAGCCAATTTCCAGGCAGGAAGAATTCCAGGCATGAATCCTAATTTTGCAAGTAATTTTCATAGATGTCTTTAAAATTGCATGATCAAAGTTTAGTAACAGTTGAAGCCTGGACACTGGAGACTACTCCTCTAGTACAAAACAAGCTGAGGTGTGTGTGTGTGTGTGTGTGTGTGTGTGTGTGTGTGTGTGTATAGAGAGAGACCCGTGATCACCACCATCACATTCCTAATGCTATTTTAGGATTATAATTATAAACCCCACTGCAGTCGCACCAGCTGGTGAAAGTTCCAGATGCCAGAATGGGGAATGAGAGCAGTGAGCAGGAGGACATGAAAACACTCGAGGTCCGAACACATGTCTTCACACACACACACACACACACACACACACACACACACACACACACACACACACACACACACACACACACACACACCCCGTCACAACACTCTCGTATCACGACCGACCGTACGGCCCTGACACACCAAGCCGACACGGAAGAGCTAACATCA
>NC_030435.2:495226-512726 GCF_001660625.3 Ictalurus punctatus
CATCTCACTCACTCACACTCACTCACTCACACACACACACACACACACACACGGATTTTCATTTAAAAAGTCTTTTTATGTACACTTCTACCATTCCTCATCACTCACTTCACCACGTACATCAGGCCCGATATTGTTCTCGGAAACATTTCAGAACATTCAGGTGGAGGCAGTGTGTGTGTGTGTGTGTGTGTGTGTGTGTGTGTGTGTGTGTGTGTGTGTGTGTGTGTGTGTGTGTGAATACTCTGTCCGTGTTGTGTAGTTGTGTATACATGCATCAATATTTCCTCACACTGTATACAAGTTGTAAAAGAATGTTAAGGTTAATAACATTGTTCGTAGTCAAATTTTCACTGCAGGATCATTTCGACCAATCAGCAGCATTCATTTTGCCAAGCTCCGCCCCCACAGAAAAGTAGCAAGAAGTAAAAAGGATCCTAGAACTACAGTCCAGGAACTAAATTCGACCCTGGTTCCGGCTGTGGAAACACACTTAAAAGTTCTGAAAAGATTACTGTAGTATAAACCTGCCTCGATTTTTACATTCCTGATAAAAAGTTCCTGTCCGGAAAACATGCCTAAAAAGGTTCCTGAAAAGGTTCCCAAGTTTCTGAAAGGATTTCTGAGTTCTTGAAAATGTTCCTGCAAATTGAAATATTTAAGTCCCTACGTTTCAGAAAAGGTTCCTGGGTTCCTACAAAGGTTCCTGCAATGGACACGAGTTACTAAGTTCATGAAAAGGTTCCTGAGGTCCTTTATGTGACAGAATTACGCCTTAAAATTTTTACCTTCCTGACAAGAGTTCTAGAAATGGTACCCTAAGTTCCTGAAAAGGTTCCTGAGTTACTGAAGGTTAATGTGGTAGAAACAGGCCTCAGGTTCTTACAGTCCAATCAGGGTTCCTGTGATGAAAACATGTCTGAAAAGGTTCCTGAAAGGAGTTTCTGGAAAAAGTTCCAGCAAATAAAAAAGTTAATATGTTAAAACCCCATGCGTCAGGTTATGACACTAGTGCGCAGTAAAATCCCTGGTGTCGAATTAACACCCAGAGGGTTCATTTGTGTCCAGTGGACTTCTATAAACACTGGAGGGTGTAAATTCAACACTGAGGATCTTGCTGTGTGGAAAAGTTCCTGGGCTGAAAACATGTTTAAAGTTCCTGGGTTTCTGTAAACAGTTCTGAGTTCCAGAAAAGGTTCCTGCGGTAGAAACATGCTTCAAGTTTTCAGAATCCTGTAACTGTTCTTGTGCTTAAAACATGTCTAAAGCTAAAAATGTCCAACTCTCGCAGGAGGGAAATATACAAAAGCATGCTTCTTTCTCACAGAGACATATTTAGACGTCCCAGAATGCACTGGGGTCCCACCCTGTAACCGTAATGACGGGTCAGCATGTGGGTTTGTGCAGACGCATTCCACACTGCACACTTCTGTGGCTTTTACTTGTGTGTGTGTGTGTGTGTGTGTGTGTGTGTGTGTGTGTGTGTGTGTGTGTGTCTCCATCAGCACTGTGAGATAGCGAGACATACTCAGCACACTCTGAGTAATCACCACAGCTATTTAGAACAATCGCAGACTGACGAAAAATATTTCGAATAAATCCAACAGACATTTCTGTTTTAATAATACTGTATTTACTGTTTAAATTCTCCCACCATGAGGAGCCTCGTTTATTACCCATAATGCACTGCAGGCATAAGTACGGTTTATGTTAACTTGGTCATTATTTGAAATGCCTTATCTTTATGCGCATGCTCGGTACTAATCTCTGACGGCATCCGTAGCATGAAAGATCAAGTCTTACATAATGTTTAATCATTTATTATTTCTCGTGGAGAATTATTTGAATTTCGTCTTGTCGCAGAGATCCGTGGCTTAACAGGGGCAAAAAAAACCCCAGCGATGTCGAAGCGAACGCCTCCGTCAGCACCACCACCTCCACCGAGTCTGCTCCGTCTCCTTACTAACATGTAGGCCAGAAATCCTCTTAAAATATTCGATCTTGCTGTGACCTTCAGATTTCACTGTTTGGGTTCATTCCTAAATCTAATCAGTTTATCTGCTGGTTACAATCGTGCTGTAACTCCAAACAAATCCTACAAACAATCCACCTCTGGTCCTTCAGGCACTGTGGGTCTGAAACTCTCGCATGGACGCACAGATGGAGAAGCTGAAAACACCACCCCCTAGTGGCAGAGGCATAAAACTCATGATTGCAAGGCCACTCATAGTGTCGAAATCCACAAGGTAAACGTTCATTCTGCTCTGAACAATCCACAGCTTTCAATCCAGATCATATGTTTATTTATTCCCTTCCTACACCAGTCGTAATGCTGTTTCTGCAGCAGGTGTGTGCATCATGAATCTTCCTGTGCCGACAAAATGACATTATATACGACAGACCGATCAGAAATGGGGCGTTTTCATTCACTATTAAATGTAGCTTATAAAAAACTGGTAAATATGCAGAAGCGTAAAGCTCTCGTGGATAAACTCCCAGCTTTATTTATTCATCAGGCCAGTAGTTTATTAACTATTAATAATAAAGCTGTAACTGCAGTGAAATAGTCTGTATGACGAGGCTCTGGCCTGAGGGGCTTTAATCGGACCATTTAATTCGCCGTGTGGTCGTCGAGGAGGTTTTAGAAACATTACAACGTGGAGATTAAATCGGTTATTTATTTCAGCTACACAACCATTTAATAATCATTCTGTGATTTGACCTGAAAGAAATCCTTCCATCCGAAACAAATCCATAAATGAAGACGAATCATTTGATGAGGGGAAAGTAATGGCGCCCTAACAGGAGGAGGAGTTAGTGTGTGCCTGCGTTGGACAAGCTGCTTTACTGGAAGATTCACTCAGTGAACCGTTTTAGTCATTTTCATCTTTCTGTGAGATTGACATTTTTATGGAGTTTTGTGGGCGTGGCTAAATATAAATGTGCCATGAAGGCACTTGGTAGCATGCAGCTGATTGGCACTTGACATATACGTGAATCAGTCCTTCCAGGACTTCACAGAAATGAACGCAAAATCAAACCAACTCCGCAACATTCGGAGGAGCTGCAGTTTTCCAAAAAGATTTTCCGCGTCATGTGACGTCATCGCAGCGCAGCTAAAAGGTCTCGTTTACCAACGAACATCACCGCGAAAGAGCGCAGAACTGTTTCCTGCGACTGTGATTTCGCCGAGTCGAGCGGTTTCACGCCGAAAAAAGGACAAAAAAACCCCCAGCAGGTTGCAGCGCAGATATGCAAAAAAGCGGCAGTAAAACCAGTCGAGCGTTTTCAGACGCAGCGATCACCAAAAACTCCACGGAATTCCACGCGCACATGCGTAGGAAGAAGATGATGAAGCGGGACGTTTTACCTCTAACACACGGCTGATAAATGAGGCTCGTCGTGTGCGTTTCGTGTTCGGCCAGACTTCCCTTAAATAACAAACGAGCACGTTGACGGCATCCTGCCCCGAGCTCTGAGATCTTATCCCAATGAATTATCCTCACAGCTTGAGCAGTACTGATGCGTTCAGGAAATGAACCGTGTCTTTGTTTTTTCTGCATGCACACTGTGACCAGGAACATCCACAGAAACACAACCGAAGTTCATCAGACAGCCAGGAGCCGAGGTCATGACACGCCGGGTCATTCGGAAGAAATGAAACAAAACAAGCTTTAACTCAGGACCTGGGACTTATACGCCGAGTTCTCTGAACACATACATCACTGTAGGTGTAGAATTATTGACGGTAGTCCACCTGGCACAATGTATTGGCACCCCTCTCAACCACATCCGTGAGTGAAAAGGGAAAGAACCACCAGCGTGGAGCCGAGAAGTCCCTCAAGACTCAAACCACAACGCCAGGTGTCTAATGGTTTTGTTCACATGGAGGCTGGCTTGCACCGCCTGGCACGCGGCACAGAAGTGCTCCGCCCAGAACGAGGTCACGTGCACGTCGTAGTCCCGCCTCCAGCGCTGGTAACGACGATAGAGGGCGGGGTTACGGTCCAGGTGTTTGAGGTAGGCAGCGAGTGCGCGTGGCCCTTTAAAATCCTCAGCGTGGATGAAGGCGTCGGCAGGAAGGAAGCGCTCGTAGTTCACTCGCGGTGGCCCGAGCACTACAGGAACGGCGCCGGAGACCAGAGCGTTGCGCCAGAGTTTCTCCGTAATGTAGTCCGTGTGACACGAGTTTTCAAACGCGAGGTAGAACTTGTAACGCGAGACCGTTTCCACCACGCTGTCGTTGAGCAGCGGGCGAAAATCACGTCCGTAAATGTCCACGTGCAGGTAAGGCTGCAGTCGGTAGTAGAACTGCACCCTCTCCTGCTCCTCGCTCCAGTTACTGATCACCCACGCTACCAGTCCACGATGACGCTCCACACGGACCGGTCTGTTACCATGGAAACGCCGCCGCTGAAGGTAACCGTAGGGTAGAAAAATATCAGAACCCACACGGTACGACATGGTGAGATTAAACATCCCGTCGAGCCGGTGCAGAAACCCGGAGTGCGACGGAGACTCGAAGTTCATCCAGATCCACTTCTGAGCTGGGGGGCGTGGCTTCTCTGGAAGCTCCTCCCAGTTTATAATCAGCTCACGGTGGTGCATGATGACGGCGTCAGCGTGAGCGTAGGCGCGTCTGTCTGACGTCACGGTGCAGCCTCGAGCGCTGTAGTTCAGCTCGCAGTCGGGAAGAGGAAGTCCACTTCCGAACGGAAGCCACCAGATGAGAAGAGTCGAGTTCTTCATTTCGGGTCGCTGGGTGGGCGTGTCCGGCGCGGGGATCGGCAAAGACAGCAAACTGAGCACGAACAAGATGATCAAACACGACAACATGAGAGCAAAGGCTAGCGCATTCGACTGTGCTTCCACCACGGCGCCGCATGGTTTTTGGCGGGAAAATCTCGGCTTTGCGCGTTTGGGGCATTTCCGTTTTTCCCGCTCGGAGAAAAGTTCCATAAATCCACAAAAAACACGTATTTAAACAGAGAAAACCCCACGTCCTCCTCGGCTCGACCCCGCGGCGTGTTAGAGAAGCATCTGAAGAACCCGCTCTCTCCGTTTAGCGGGAATCTTTGTGTTGTGCGTTAGCAGTTTGTGAGCTTTGTTAGCTTTAGCGCTGTGTGTGTGAGAGTGTGAGTGTGTGTGAGAGTGTGAGTGTGTGTGTGAGTGTGTGTGGGATGTGGTTCGGTCTTCCTGCCCCCTCACTGCCCTGTTTACTCATTTAACAGCTACTTCTTTCAACGGCTCAACGTGGCGGCAGCCAAACTCTCTTTTCAGCCTGAAGGCTTCTTTGTTTTGCCCTCCATATGCCGTGTGTGTGTGTGTGTGTGTGTGAGTGTGTGTGTGTGTGTGTGTGTGTGTGTGTGTGTGGGAACAGTGAACAGGCTTGTAAAGTGAACTAAATAACAACAAACTTGTTTTACAGCATTGCAGCTGTGTAGGAACTGAAACATGGAGCAAGGCGATGCTTTACCGAGAAAAAGTCGATGAGGAGGAAAAATACAGAATACACACTCTCTCACACACTCACACACACTCACACACACTCTCACACTCTCTCACACACTCTCACACACTCTCTCACACACTCACACACTCTCACACACTCTCACACACTCTCACACACTCTCTCACACACTCACACACTCTCTCACACTCTCTCACACACTCTCACACACTCTCTCACACTCTCTCACACACTCTCACACTCTCTCACACTCTCACACACTCTCACACACTCTCTCACACACTCTCACACACTCTCTCACACTCTCTCACACACTCTCACACTCTCTCACACTCTCTCTCACACTCTCACACACTCTCTCACACTCTCACACTCTCTCACACACACTGTCACACTAACACACACTTTTAACCTCTTTGCATAATTGTTTAAAAAGTTTCCTGAATAATTTGCATTTGGATAAACAGCACGCAGTTCACTTCCCGCTTCGTTCACGCTGTACAGCCAAAAGTTTGTGGACACCTGACCATCACACGGATACGCTCCCGAATCTAGTGGAAAACATTCCAGAAGAGTGGAGCATATTATAACAGAGACAGGGGGGATAACTCTGTTAATAACCCTACCCCTAACCCAGGCACATGTGGGTGTGATGGTCAGGTGTCCACACACTTTTGGAAATTGTATTTCCTTATTTTTGGATTTTGTGTATTCATTTGATCCGGTCTTAGACAGACTCTTTCATTTTTAGATCATGATTATTAAAATAAAGAGGTTATTTTCCACCGCCACCCCAGTGACGCCACATGACACGCATCAATAAATCACTTCTTCATGTCTTTATTTCTCCACCTCGGCCGTCACGATCCTCACAGCTGGAGTTTCTGAGACGTGTCTGCGGCGACGCGACGGCTCGCGCCGCTGTGAGGCCGGTGTGTGACGTGTGATGGTTTTGGTGTCTCTAAACCTGACATCAGTGAAGGAACGTTTGTTCTCAGAAGCCCCCACGTCAGGAGAACGGCTTCTGAGAACTCGCACTCTGTGTGAGAATCTCCGAAAAGTACAGAGGAGCGTGTTTTATAATAAAAGCCCACCGTCTGTGGAAGTTCTCTTCTTTCACTCAGCAGCCTGGATCTGAACAAACAGCATGACACTGTCTCACTGCTCCGTCTCACTGTCTCACTGCTCCGTCTCACTGTCTCACTGCTCCGTCTCACTGTCTCACTGCTCCGTCTCACTGTCTCACTGCTCCGTCTCACTGCTCCGTCTCACTGCTCCGTCTCACTGTCTCACTGCTCCGTCTCACTGTCTCACTGCTCCGTCTCTCCGTCTCACTGCTCCGTCTCTCCGTCTCACTGCTCCGTCTCACTGCTCCGTCTCTCCGTCTCTCTGCTCCGTCTCACTGCTCCATCTCACTGCTCCGTCTCTCCGTCTCACTGCTCCGTCTCTCCGTCTGACTGCTCCGTCTCAGAATCGGATTCGAGTGAATTTATTCGTAAATCGTTCGCAGGAGCATTTAAAAAAAGCAGTGTGGACGCTGCTGCTGAAAACCCCGTCTGCGTGTGAAAGTCATTCGTATCGTCTGTTTCGAGTTCGTTGTGTAAATTTATGTACAAGGACACTCAGTAACGTGGACCTGGATCGATGGGTTTCGGATCGTATAACTGTCGATGAGTCAGGGAGATTTTATACTGGGATTACGCTGTCCGGTTTAATTGGCACCACTTTAATGAACATCCTGTCAGTTCCTCTAGGATTACACCCTCGCAGAAATTAACGCACAATCAAGCAGACGCCGCAGTGTTCGTCACGCTTGCACCTTTTCTTTCAGTCATTTCATATTAATGAGAAACTAAGAATTTTGTCACATGACAAACGTGAGCGTTTACAGGATCTGTATTTATTACACAACTATAAAATACGTTAAAGGGTAGAAGGCTCCGAGTAAACGCTGCTATCGTAAAAAAAGTTCATCGTGAGTTCGAATCCTGACGACGTCACAGCCGTCCGTGACCCGGGACTCAACGCAACAAAGCGGCCCACGGGGTGGGAGGGGCCTAATCTCTCTCACCTGTCAATCAGTAGCCGGTCTGTGGCATCTTTGAGCTCATGTATGTGGAAGAGGGCAGACAGGGCTTTCCTCCGAGTTTGTTGTGATGCAGCATGAGCAATCAAACAACACAAAAAGAGAACAAACAAACAAACACAATAACTCACTTCCTGTTTGTTGTTTATTGATTGTCCAAGTGACTTTCTCAGTGTTATTAGTGTTATTGTCGCTCAGAACATGACGTTTAGATGCTGTTCCACACACGAGACGAGACGAATTCCGCTGTCCCTTTCCCCCTGTAAATAAATCATCCGTAAATCATGCATTAGGTCACGAGACTGTGTGAAAACACGACCCACAGCAATATTGTACTTCACTTTCATTACAGTTTCTGAGTAAAAGTGAGGGATTATTCAGGGATTATTGATACCGGGATCAGTATCGCTGCATCTCTAGTAATAGCGAGTTTCATTGATAAAAATGATTCTTCAGTCAGAGAAACATTTCCGGGGATTTCAGAACCTTTCAGAGATCTCGCGCTTTCTCCCTGCTGCACATTTTGTCCAAAAACCGTACACCTGGATCTCAGCAGACGTTGTTGCACGGCTCCGCGATCTCGAACAGGCCGAAGTGGGCCGTTTTCCTGAGCGCGATGTCGTACGCCGTCTCCCCGGCGCTGTTCCTCAGTCCCGCCTGCAGGCTGCGCTGAGACAGCAGAAGCTCGAGGGTCTGCAGCGCTGCAGGGTTTCCCGCTGCGAGCTGCAGAGGTGTAAGCTGACCGTTGGTCATGGCGTTGACCTCTGACCCCCGGCGCAGGAGACATGACGCGATGGCGACGTGTCCCCAGCAGGAGGCGCTGTGCAGAGGCGTCCAGCCGTCCAACGTCCTGGCGTGTAGGTCAGCGCCCGAATCCAGAAGGAAGGACACGACGAGGGCGTGGCCGCTGTATGACGCACGGTGGAGAGGCGTGTAACCGTCGTCGTCACGGCAGTTAAGGAGGGACGGATCGGACGCAGCCAGACGCTCCACTGTGGACAACTACAGACACGTTTCAGAGAAATATACGATCAAACAAACACAAATATTCAACAACAAAAAATTATCCAAATGGGCAAAAAATAAAATAGTAATAAAATGTATAGAATTAATATTTTAGCTTTAAAGTTATTCAATTTTATATTAATATAGTACATATATATTTAAATATGAGAGCGAGATACAGTAAATCTAATATAAAAGTTATCGTTCTGATTAAAAAAGAAATACAAAAACAAATGTAATACATATTTTAGCAATAGATTAAATCATAATTTTAAAAATATCAAATATCTAAAAGAGTTCTCTTTAAAAAGTACATTCACCAGTAACCAGTGTCTCTACTAACCAAACACACACACTATTGTACATCACAGTATTCACCACACAGATGGACGAGTGTGTGTGTGTTTGTGAAATACACTCGGTCTCGGTTGATGCGGAGACCTTCCCATTGCACCATGAGGCACACGCACAACTCCGCTGCACTACACTCCCATCCCACTCTTTGAATGAAATTGTCTGATCAATGAATAAATGCAAATAACAGACGTCACTAATCTCAATCTCGTATTTTCGTGGGTGCCATAAATTTTGCTTCATTCACGCATTACATTTACAAAGATGTTGTTTATATTAGGGCTGGGCGATACGACAAAAATATCACATCATGATACTTCAACTCTTTATTATTATTATTATTATTATTATTATTATTATTATGCACTGCACCAAAATTTTCAGACTCGCTACGTGTGTAACGTGTTTGTACTCATTCTTCATCCGTCTCTTCCAGGGTGTATCCCGACGTTCACCAAGCGTTCCAGGGACAGACTCCGGATAACAAGTCAGTAAGTAAAGCAGGAAGGAAGGGTGTGTGGAAGGAAGGGAGTAAAGAAAGAAGGTAGTACAGATGTCAGTAAAGAAGGAATTAGTAAGAAAGGAAGGAAGTGCAGAAGTAAGTAATAAAAAGATGTAAGTAAAGAAGGGAGGGAGGAAGTAAGTATGGACAGAGGGAGAGAGGGAGAGAATGTAATCACATCATACACTAAGACTCAGATGATTATAAAGATAAAGCTGATTTACTCGGTTCTTCTCAGCAGCCCAGAGCATCAGCTCCACAGGATTATCTTTTCGTCTGAGTTCCTCTTCTTGATACCATTCCTCACTGTGCTGTCCTTCATCATCCTCATCGTAACTGTCTTCTTCCTCGTCCCAGCCGCTCTCCGTCCTCACAGGGATCATGTGGCTGTGGGTTTCTAACAGCTCCAGCTGGTCAAATCCTTCTGGAAACTCCATGACCTGTCTGAGGAGCAGAAGAAGAAGAAGAAGAAAGAAAGCTGCATGTAGATACATTCCCCAAAAATAAATTAATTAAAACAAAGTGAAGATGCATTCATATACTATAATATATACGTGCATATAATACCACAGCTACATCCTAATAGTCTGATCTACTAGAAGTCTGATCTAACGGCAGCAAAGTGAAATCTTTCCCAGCGTTTTCTCTTGTTTACAGCCTTTATTTACTCCTTATTTATGTCTTTATTTATTTACTGACACGCGCGACGGAACTTACCAGTGCTATAACACAGTATTAAGAGAATTTCCATACAGCTTGAAAAATATATCGGGGTAAATCTATAGCTTTGTTTTTAAATGAGATGTATTGGTAATAACTACATTTCGGGAATACACGCTCAACCACTTCCTGGATTGGGACAAAAAAATCCCGCCTACTGCTCGCTGATTGGCTAATACTGCAGCGCCTCCGATTTGACAGTCCAATCAGAGGGCGACTCGCAACTATCGGCTACACGGCTACACATGCTAGCGTAGCATGGCTAGCGTGAAAAAAAGTATGTTTAACGTTTTTAACGTACATTTAATCTGTATTTTTGTGATTAATGAGGAAAAATGACTTTTTACAAAATAAATTTAAACACCAATCTACATTAATAATCGCTATAGCGTCTGATTCACGTTCTGGGAAATGTAGTTTATTTTACAATCGTATGAACGCGTTTGTGAAGAACTTGAACTACATTTCCCGTGATGCTTAACATTTCGCGCGAACACGTTTTTGAGAACTTCCGGGCTGAAAATATCCGTGTGTGTACGTTCTCGTTTCTCTGTGTCGGTAGATGTGAGGTAAATGAGCATTACAATGTTTTCAATTTTGTTTTAAATATTTTTTTTTTATCGTTTTAACAAACTTCCCTTTTTATCGACGCACTTCAGCATTGTTCTTAGGAACATTTCTATCCGACTTTCTTGCTAGTTGTTTGTTAGTGAACTGTTAAAGACACTAAACTAACATAAACAATACGGATAAACTCGGTCACGGAATAGTCTCTTATCCAACAAGACAATACATTTTATTTATATTAAAACTGTAATTGCACCTAACAAGCTGTTTCCATTTCTCTGTCCTCGGGTTCACTTCCAATTTTAACCCTATTCAATTCATTAAACACACAGGTGACGTAATCAACATGACGTCATCAGGAAATACAATGTAGGTGCACTGATTTTGTTTTGTTTTGTTTTGTTTTGTTTATGCATTGTCCAGTCATGTCCAGTGTGAATTTTGTATGAGAAATGAATGTAGATGTAGGGCTTTTTATATATATACACTAAAACAACAACCTCTCTCTGATCTGTAATCATAACCATGCCTCTGATCCTGTTTATTCCTCTCTATGTGACGTTTAGAGATGATGAGGACACGTTTAAGATCCTCGTCGCCACTGATATCCACCTGGGTTACCTGGAGAAGGATGCCATCAGAGGCAATGACACGTTCGTTACGTTCGAAGAGATCATGAAGTGCGCAGAACAAAACGATGTAAGGAATGCACACACACACACACACAGATGTGTACCTGAAGGACAGAGCAAAAACCTTTTGACTTTCTATCTTTAAAACAAAAAGAGATGCAGGACATGGTGATATTTTGTCAGTGTGGTTAGACGTTGATAAACAGAAGCAAAGAACTGCATGTCAGTGATCAGCTTTACCCAGGCTACTCCTTTAACAATGAAAGAGAATAAATCAGTGCAATTAAATAATACACACATACACTGTGTTCCCTGTGTGTCAGGTGGACTTGGTGTTGCTGGGTGGAGATCTCTTCCATGAAAACAAGCCTTCACGTAAAGCTCTGTACAGCTGCATGGAGGTGATGAGGAACTACTGCATGGGCGATAAACCGATCCTGTTCGAGATCATCAGCGACCAGGCCGTCAACTTCGGGAACAGCAAGTACGCCACGACGCTAATAACGTTATTCGTCTCCGCCGTGTTCACTGTAACACGAGTGCGTGTATGAACCTGCTGAGAGATCTGAGATGTGACTCGTACCTGTTTGATTTCTCAGGTTCCCGTGGGTGAACTACCAGGACAAGAACCTGAATGTCTCCATCCCTATATTCAGCATTCACGGGAACCACGATGATCCGACCGGGGTGAGAGAGAGTGTGTTTTAGAAATGTGTCAGGTCTATTACATGATCAATAAGTTGATTGTGTTCCTATAACAGCTCCAGTTCCCATCCCGAGTGTGAGGAAAAGCAAAAACCAGCCCAGAATGTGGTCTTGGTACAGAGTCATTTGAAAAATGCAGTCATATGTTGTGGAGTTTGTTACCCTCCATTTATACCCTTCACATCTGCCCTACACATCTGCCCTACACATCTTCCCTACACATCTACCCTCTACTTATACCTTACATATCTGCCCCAACATCTATCCTCCACATCTGGCCTTTAGTCCGGTGTACTCTGAGGGTAAAACAGTTCATCCTGTAGACATAGGGCTCATCCACAGCACTAATATTAACTGTAAAATGTCAATATGATTTCTCCCTCTCTCCTTTCGCCGAGCCCCACACGAATTTATGGAGATACTAGAGATCCAGATCCTCTCTGCCTCTGGATGGAGCTCAAATCTTCTTTAATTCCAGACTGCTGGGACTACGGCTGCTCCTAACGCCATACAGACTTCAGATAAATCCATAATGAACTTTTTCACACTATCTGTTGTTACCCAGATGAGGACGGGTTCCTTCTGAGTCGGGTTCCTCTCAAGGTTTCTTCCTCTTAAAACATCTTGGGGAGTTTTTCCTCGCCACCGTCGCCACTCAGTGGCTTGCTCAGTCGGGATAAATTCGCACCTTTAATATCTGTACACCGTGTTGATATTTCTGTAAAGCTGCTTTGAGACAATGTCTATTGTAAAAAGCGCTATACAGATAAAATTGAATTGAATTGAATTCTGTGAAAAGTGATTTTTCTGGATCAATAAACCGACCGAAAATGAAAGAGTTTATCCACTGACTAAAAAATCTGTTTATTACTTTTGGACTTTTTATTATTACCATGACTCATTCTGTAAATACGAGAGTTTATATTTCTGAAATGCGATCGCCCACATCACCTGTGTGTGTGTGTGTGTGTGTGTGTGTGTGTGTGTGTGTGTTTCTCAGCCTGGTGGTCTGTGTGTTCTGGACGTGCTGAGTTGTGCCGGTCTGGTGAATCATTTTGGACGCAGTCATTCGGTGGAGAAAGTGGAGATCAGTCCCATACTACTGGAGAAAGGAAGCACCAAGATCGCTCTGTACGGCCTCGGTGAGCTTTTATCTTCATCAGCGAGGGACGTGTTATTTGTAGACTCTCTCTCTTCCCAGTCCAGGAAGAAGATGTTACGCGTGTTATTTGTCTCCTGTGTTTACTTTGTGTTTAAATGATTCAGGAGTCGACTGTATTCCTGAATAAATGGTGAAACACTTGACTTTATCCCAGCGGTCCTGATTAACAGTAAATAATGAAATAACACCGTACCTGGCAGAGGACTGACGCCCGTTAGCACGTCTACGAGAAATAAATAATTCCCTGCTTTAAATGACAGCACTGGCAGCAGAATGTGAGCGTCGGTGAAAGCGGTTCTAATCGTGTGGATGTGAATGACTCTCCTGAGACTGCACTGAATTGGTTTTGGCGTTCATAACATTTTATAAAACTTATAATTAAGCAGCCAGCGTACCGTAACTCTTCATATTAGACGCAGATGGACATCAGCTATCTTACAGCTGATACTGGCTTCACGAGTCGAGTCACCATTTATATATATATATATATATATATATTCTCCCCACACACCAATCAAGGGTGTGCAAACTTTCACACTCAGTCCTGTCTGTAGGAGTTTTATTCTGTATTACACTCTTTATTCTCTCACATACGTCACACACACACACACACACACACACACACACAAACACACACGTCACACACTCGGACTGATGATTATCACACTGTTTAATAGCACTTTCACATTCCACTCTCTTTGTAAATGTTTTATTTTTTTAATGTTTAATAAATTATTTAACTGTGTGTGTGTGTGTGTGTGTCCCACAGTATGGGTTGTTTTTTAAATAATATTTTTAATAATGTAGAGATGAGTGGATTATAAGAAGCTCTCACTGCGTTTTTACACAGCTCTGTTATTGAACTACTCTTTATAACACACACACACACACACACACACACACACACACACACACACACACACACAAGCAGTAGTTTTACTGGTTTCCTCTCACTTTTTTCTTGCTCTTCTCTCTCTCTCTCGTTTCAGGTATTTTTTTCACCTTTTCCCTCTCCTCTTTCTTCTCCCCCAATATTATTCTTCCACCATCTTATTGTGTTCGATATCTCTCTCCTCTGATCACTTCCTCTGTGTGTGTGTGTGTGTGTGAGTGTAAGTGCCCTACAGAAAGCCATAGGATATTTGAAAGGCATATCATCTTGTCCTGAAGTGTGTGTGTTTGTGTGAGTGCACTTAAAGTTCAGAGACACACACACACACACACACACACACACACACACAGAAAACTGAAAGTGTCAGTCTACAGCTCTGTTCTCTAACAAACACTGTATTTTGAGTCAATTTAACCAAAATGTTTTTCTTCTGCAGTATTTTTCATTTCAAGTCTTTTCACTTTAGTGTGTGTGTGTGAGAGAGAGAGAGAGAGAGAGAGAGAGAGAGAGAGAGAGACTCAGGAGGATAAACACACAGCTCGGTGTTGCTGTGATGGAGATGGAGATGCAGGAGGGTTGATTGTGAATGCTAATGTGTAAAGTGGAGAAATGATGAGCTGTGGGAGGAAAATGTCATGACCCTCAGCTATTCATTTATACACACACACACACACACACACACACACACACACAGTGTTTCACTTTTCTTCATGTCCTCCTGAGTTTTAATTTGCACACCTTGTAATCTTTAGTGCTTTAGTGCTTGAGACTGTATTATAAGGAAGGGGGCGGAGCCATGTGGCTTCAATTCTCTTTGGGGCGGGGCTAATTTTCAGGATGGAAAAATGACAGAAGTCCAAAATGATGAAAGTTGCGCTGAAATGTCTCTGTCCAGGCTCGATCCCGGATGAGAGGCTGTTCCGGATGTTTGTTAATAAACAGGTGACTATGCTCCGCCCCCGCGAGGACGAGAACGCCTGGTTCAATCTGTTAGTCATCCATCAGAACAGGTACGACTCGGACAACGAAGTGTTTCCATGTTAGAAATGTCCAAGAACTCTTTAGGAAGAGTTTAACAATTTCAGGCTCGTGTATGTGCGAGAGATGGAGAGACACACACACACACACACACACACACACACACACACACACACACACACACACACACACTTAATCCTGTAACATGTTCCCTAGCATTTTTCTTTATGATGATAAATCAGTCCTGGACTGCTTCAGGAACAAACAGGAGACTTTCATTTTTAATTCAGTAATAAACTATTTATAAACACGTAATACACACTGAACTAATTTACACTCCACAGCAGCGCTCTGTTGATATGTTAGTAAATACTTCAACTTTTTTTGGCTACATCACCCTCTTTCAATGACAATTGAAATTCGGATCCGATTTAATTAAAGACACCGACGGAGCCGAATCGTCCTGAATCCTAAACGATCCCGAATCGCTCATTAACGATTCTAATTGTTTATAAAGTGATTATGTAACTGACTGGAAAGACTCTGATGGGGTTAAACAGAACCTCTTTACGTAGACCCGCTCCGGATCATCAACATCACGTGCAGGTACAAACTGAATCGTATCGTATCCTTATCTTCTCACATTCACTGTTTCATCAGACATCATCTCGTATCATGTGGAAGTCTGAGGTTTACTTTACATTACTACCGCCTGTACTATAATCATAATCATGATCATAATCATATGAATAACAGGTGATATGTAAATATTTTCAGTCTTAACACAGTCCATTTTCACCTTAAGGTTTGCAGGGAAAAAAACAAGTCTGGCTAATTTAACTAATCTCACACACACACACACACACACTAACGTCAATGACCCTGTTATCTTTTAAACTCAGCACATGAAGAGAAAAGCGTCTTCATTATTTGGGAAAATGTTGCTTCTTCTTTTTAGTTCTGATCTGAGGATTTGTGCAGGCACTTAATGAGCACACGTGTGTGTGCGTGTGTGTGTGTGTGTGTGTGTGTGTGTGCATGCAGGAGTAAACACGGTGCCACTAACTACATCCCCGAGCAGTTTCTGGACGATTTCCTGGACCTGGTGATTTGGGGCCACGAGCACGAGTGTAAAATCACTCCGGTCCGAAATGAGCAGCAGCTTTTCTACGTTACGCAGCCGGGCAGCTCCGTTGTCACCTCACTGTCTCCTGGGGAAGCTGTCAAAAAGTACACACACACACACACACACACACACCTATATCACCCCATTCTATACTCTTCTTTTCCTGTCTCTCTACACACAGCAGTCCATTTATAAACTCTCCGTAACCTTCCTGTTAACTCCTTCTAATCGCTACACACACTCGTACACTAGGGAGATTCATTTTCAGATTGTGACAGGGCGATGTGTGTGTGTGTGTGTGTGTGTGTGTGTGTAGGCACATCGGCTTGCTCCGGGTGAAAGGCAGGAAGATGAGCATGCAGAAGATTCCTCTACGCACAGTGAGACAGTTCTTTATTCAGGACGTGACTCTTTCGGATTTCTTCAGCCCTGAGATGCCCAACGTCACACAAAAAATGCAGGCTTTCTGCATGCAGAAGGTAAAACACACACACACGCACACACACACACACGCCTTGTTACCTTCCCGCTTTCAGTGTCGCTGGTGCGATTCGGCTCGGGGAGGCGTAGGGAATACTGAGTCACGGGGACCGCTGAGGCGTGGGAAATGCAGAAGTTTGAGGCTCCTCCCACTCTGTAATTGCGGTGTCTATGTTGGGAGAGCAGGTCGGCATGTGTTCCCTGCTGCACAGTAAAATCACTCACACTGATAAACATCTTTTGGCTTTTAAACACCCCGGCTGTGTCGAAGGTCATCACACTCGAGTGTGTGCTGCATGACGTAGACACGCGGCCGGGGTTTGGGACAGGTTTAATCTCGGCTCCGAGCCATCATGCAGCGCTGCTCCTTTCTGACCTGCTGGATGAAAATCAAACCTCACGCGTGTTTAATGATTGATTCCGAAACCCTGTTAGATGCCTGCGGTCGGTTCACTGCACTGCTCTGCGCCAGTCCTGCTTCAGAATGTCACGCTAATAACCACGAATAAACACGCAGAAGAGGTGCGGACTCCGTCAGGTCCGGATCCGAGCGACAACACGGACAACAAGGAGAACACGGACAACAAGGAGAACAAGGACAACAAGGAGAACAAGGGCGGGTATCCACACGGTCACGATGTCTGAATAGAGGTGTGGAATATTACAGCGTTCAGACGACCTCGAGGGAGAAAAATCACTCGTTAGAAAACCCGAAACAATTTCTTAGAACTCGCATCAACATTCCTTTGATGTTAAACGACATGATACAAAAACCTTTGATACAAAAATCAGCTGCGTGTTAGATTCTGAACAGAAGCACA
>NC_030435.2:522726-527726 GCF_001660625.3 Ictalurus punctatus
CCATGGATTCCGATGAGGACGATGCTCCGATGCCGCCGGTTCGGGGAAGAGGGCGGGGCTCAAGAGCGAGAGGAGGGAGGGGCCAAAGTGGTGCATCAAGAGGAACAGCACGAGGTATATACACACACAAACGCGTACACACTCTGGCCAACAGTCCAACACGACTCTGGCACTTTGTCCTCCATGTTTGTTTTTCTGAGCTGCAGTCTGATTGGTCAAGCGGTAAAATCACGTGTAATGTCACTAGAAGCATTTTCAGGGGCCAAGCACCCGGACTCACTGACTCGCATTCAAAAGTTATGACCATAAACATACTTTCAAAGTCGATTTTTTTCTCCTCGCGCTGGGCCTTTTTCACCACGTTGTGCGAGTATCTGCACCAAACTTATATCAGGCTTATAGTGTTCATTTTTTTAGTTGAAAATTGCTCCATGGAAATGCTATTTGATATGAAACGCTGTCAGTCGTGCCGTGTCTGTATAATAGCTCGTTAAAAGGATGGAATGGCAGTAGATGGTGTGAGACCAATTTGGTGATGATCGGACAAAATTTCGTGGAGGAGTATCGATAAACCGGCTATTGACAAATCGGAAACTCTTTTGAACTCGTCTCCACCCAGAGAACGCCGGGATGCCTGGACACACGGTTCAAAAGTTATGATTGTAGATGTACTTCCAAACTAGCCCAAAATTTGACCCGATGGTGGCGCTAGAGCTTTGGCAGTACTTGGCCAAAATTTGCTCAGAATGTTCCTTAGACCCTCCCTAATCAGTGTGCCGAACTTCACAACTTTTGACCAGACGGTTCTATGGGCTGCCGTAGACACGCTAACCAGAAGAAGAAGAAAAGCTAGATTCAGTACAGAGTGCCTGCGCACCTACAGGATAGGAGTTCATTTTCTAAAAAAATAATCTCTCTCGATGGTTAACAGTTTGACACAGCTTGGAGCGACATAACCAGTGTTGCCTAGCAACCGGTGGAAAACCGTTATTAGATATAACATCACGGCTAGGAGGATTTTCAGCCAATCAGAACTAAGCGTTGTGTAATATTCCGTATTAATGATTACTTTTAAGCCGAATGTGCGGTGTGAGCGAGACTCTACGTGACTGACTCATCATCTTACAGAGGCGATCTCTCACCAGCTGAAACATTTCACACCGTAAATGTCCGGGGTTTTCGACGTCTGATTGCAGCTAATTAACATCAGTAGAATTAATTCCACTCACACTGCAGGGAACAAACAGCAGAGAACCGAGAGAAATGAAACCTGCTGCTACAATTCTCTCCAAAACTCATCAATTCAGTTCAGATTTCATGAAACACACACACACACACACACACACACACTAAAACTGAGATTGGAATTTATTTATTGAGACAAGCCCGTGTTCTACAGAATGTTTCAGGAAAGGATCTGAATTCTTGTGATTTGTTTTAAATTCTATGTCAGATTTTAAAGTTGAATTCATTCAAATGAAGTTTTTATGTAAGATATTCTGTTGTACAAAATTCAAACGTAAACGTAGATTTGGATTCAAATCTAAACAACGATGTGTTCGAGCACTTCAGAAAATAAACAAGAACGTTTCAGCCAATCAGCAGTCAAGAAACCAAAACACTGCATAACCTGAGTTTAACATTTCATTTGAGTTATTTTTTCTAAAGCTATATATAAAATGATTATGCCAGCAATTTGATGTACAATGTGTGTGTGTGTGTGTGTGTGTGTGTGTGTGTGTGTGTGTGTGTGTGTGTGTGTGTGTGTGTTCTATTTCACTCTGCAGGAGCTGGATCTCAGGCAAGTCGAGGTGGGAAAGGCCAAAAAGCAGCTTTTTCAAGTCTGGGTAAAAGCAAGTCTATAGTGGATGGTGAGATATATGCACACACACACACACACACACACACACACACACACACAGAGTGAGAAACCCCTCTCTACATATTTACTGTATTTTTCAAGCTATAACTGTTTAGATTTAGATGTATTTAGATTTGAGAATTTGATTTGTTCAGTTCTTTATTTGTATCTTATATCAACATAAACAAACATTATTATTATTATTATTATTATTATTATGTGAAAACGTAGTTGTTATTTTGTAGTCTGTGCATTGTGTTTCTCTATTGTGATATATTTTTATATTTATTTATAAATATAAATATTATTTATTATTAAATATTAGTATTTATATATCAACTATTAATAAATATCAAAGTAAATAAAATATATACATCCAAACTGAACCAAAAAGTAACTCTCAACAAATAAAAATAGAGATGGACAAAATGGATTAAAAAAAAAATAACACTTCAAATAACGCAACAAAATTTGTCACAGTTTTTAATTTCGCCTCTAGAGGCCGCTCTCGTACAGTATAATGAGCGCGGACTCTTCTCAGCCGGGAAACGGTATCGTGTGGGTTTCTGCTGAGGAGCGGTGGTTCCAGCAATCAGTTATCGATTCGATTAATCTGCAGCACCGATCAGTCGCTGGACTTCCGTTACAAAGGTCAAGTCAAAAGAGAAAAGTGTCATTGTTAATTACAGTTATTTGTAGACTTTTCATCGTCAGATCAGATTTAGTAAGAGAAGCGGTGTTTTTACCCAGGAGTCATTTCTTTTAAGCACTGACCAGATGAGATGTGGGAGTTTATCCGCTCAGCGCTCTTCACAGGGATCAAATCAAAACCCTTTTTTCCTGTCCATCAAATATTAATCAAAAGTTATAAATATAAGATGTTCAGACGGGACGAGGAGATCGGAAGAGTTCGGGAATTTCTCTGCTCTCTCATTTAAATTTCTAATCTTTCATTTTTTTCTGGTTTTAGTTCTTTTAAAACCTCTGAGAGACGGAGAGAAAAGAACGTGTGTGTGTGTGAGAGAGAGAAATGAACGTGTGTGTGTGAGCGAGAGAGAGAGAGAGAAATGAACAAAGGAACACAGGAGGTGATGTAAAGGAGTGGAGAAGTTGTTCTGGTGTCGTATGGTTTTTATCTGAAACACGGCCGTTCTGCACACGTCACGTCTTTATTTATTCATCCTGTTCACGAGTTCGATTTTTCCCTTTCCTCCACAGCCCTGCAGGCTCCGAGAGGATCCCGAGGTTCCACAAAATCCTACGAGGAGGTACACGCACACACACACACACACACACACACACCCACTCTCACACAATTCAGCGATCAGCAGTCTGGTTCATTTTCACACTGATTATCACCTTGGAGTGTGAATTATTAAAACTTCCTCTCATTGTGTTGTTAGTATTCAGTTGTGACCATCCTGCTAAGTGGAGCCACACACACACACACACACACACACACACACAGCCATTTGATGGCTTATTGTCTTCCTGAAAACATCTAAAGCACATCATTATGAATTAATTGACACCCCCGTGCTGTCGAATCCTGGATCGTGATTGGTCGGTGTTAAAGGTGTTGAGGAATTTTCTAGAACAGCGGCTCTGACAGGAGCGCAGCTGCAAATCACAGCTTTATTCATAATTAACGCGCTCGTTCGGATTCGTTATCGTTTCCATAGTAACGGCTGGTTCACGGCGACTCGTATACGGACGCTCCGCTGATGATAAACAGATGATAAAATAATTGTTGATATTTTGTGAAAGGAAAATATATTTTCCATAACGTAACACATTTAGAAGGAGTCTCCAGTGTCGGAGGTAGAGCTGCAACTTGAAGTTTTCCGACATCGTCAGGACAGAGGAGTTTACGCTTGTTTGCGGTTTCTCGCCAGCACGCCGAGCTGCCATGAGTTTTTATCTTATTTAAAGGGTTAAGAGGGGCTGGTGAGGTATGGGGTTATAGATTTGGCGAGGGTATTGAACGTAACTTTTCAGAAAAACGAACATAAACGTTAGTCCCGTGGTGAGGGAACGACAGTCTGTAGCTGCTCTGACGTGAGTGATTAGCTCGGGCTTCCTGAAGGAACGTCATCACACACGCTGGCATGCGTTCACGTGTCGAACGTGTTCCTGTTGAGTTTTGAGAGACGGTGAGGACCGACCGCGGCGAGGAGCCGGGTGAACCTGATCTATCAGAAACATGAGCGCATCAGGAACTCCACCCAAATTATTATCGATCTCCTGAGAAAGCAGTCCCTCTGCAGTGAAGCGATCGACTTGTTTTCCTTTTCGTCTTTAATCAGATTCCAGTGGAGATGAAAACGACTCGAGCTGCTGAGCAGAAGTGCTCTTTTCTTTCTGATGCTCTTATCCTGTAGCACTGAACCCTCCTGAGGTCGTGCTTCATTTCTATTGGCTGAAATCGCTCGCTGGGCCGTTAACACACAGGTTATTTATTGTTTTTTAACATTTTTTTAGCAAAATCGCAAATTCGAAGCAGCTCTGCGCTCTTTCACGGAGGTGTTTGTCGGTACACGAGAGCTTTTCGCTGTACTCGTGTTGGCCGCACGTGAATGGAAGACGGTTTTGGCTGAATGGGCGTCGTGGTGATGTCACATGACGCGTCTCGGCCCGAATCTGCGGTACTTTTGAAAGATCGCAGCTCCTCAGAATATCACGGAGTGCATTTGATTTTCATTCCTGTGATCTCGGAATCCTGGAGCAACCGGTCTCGCTCGCCTCGGTGTAAACAGCGTTTAAAATCTGAAATCCCCGAGTGCGTGTGAATCGATGCCGACTCGGAGAAACCGCTGTAAATGGAAACTCCATTTTAGGGTCGATTCATTATGTGATATTCCTAGCTGTAGTACGGAGGTGGAGGCAGGGGTGGAGGCAGAGGCGTAGGTAGAGGCGTATGTGGAGGCGGAGGCAGAGGCAGAGGCGGAGGCGTCCTTGTCAGAGTTCGACTTCTCCTTTAGTTTGACTTCGTGTTCATGTACACGGTTAATGCCTCTGGCAGGATAGAGGTAGGTTTTTCCTCGGATAATTGAGCTGGGAACGATGGTATCACAGCCACAGGGAAGCGCTCACACACACACACACACACACACACACACACACACACACACACACACCC
>NC_030435.2:537726-540226 GCF_001660625.3 Ictalurus punctatus
CTTGGAAATGGAGCTTTAATCACATCGGATTGATCTGATTTGATCTCCCGCCGCGTTGGAGAGGAATCGCCTCGGCGTTGTGCGGCGTGAACACAGACTGCAGATCACTGCAGCGACTGAAGTCAGACACACGGAATTCAGCTTCGTCCTGCTACTGAAACATCAACCTTACTTATTTTCATTACAAAAACTACAACTAGTGAATTAAAGTGTGATAAAATCTACATCTCACTCACACACACACACACACGCACACACGCACATCATGGTCACATGACCCCGAGTGTATAATGGCTCCATTACGTTTTGCATGAGGAAGTGTTGGAATATTTAAAAATAGTATCTAAACTGTAATAACTGTGCGTGGATCACGTGCTGATCTGTGTGCTGCTGAGGAGCGAGCGTGGAGCGGCTCTGTGAAATGAAACGGTGGTTAAAGTGAGCGTTACGGCTCGGGCTGTTCGTGCAGTGATACTCTGGACTCCGGCGTCACCCGGGAGACTTCGTTTTGAGTTGCGCTTCTCTCGAAGTTTTCTAAATGATGGTTTCAGTTGCAGTACAGAGTGCGACTAGCAGCAGCGCTACGAGGGGAATGTAGGTGATCGCTTCACACGATGATTCGCCCAGAGGCCTCAGAGCTTCCTCCTGAACCTGCTCCGTTAAACTCGGCTGCTGATTGGCCGCTCCCTTAAACTTCTGTTTTGCCTTCAGCGTTGCATCCAAACGTTCATCCATTTTTCATCCTTTATGCGCATATTAAACATTTCACTGCTGGTTTGGGTTTTTCTTTCCTTAAAATTTACTTAATGATGTAATGATGTCATTTCCTGTGGGAGGGGAAATTGTCATTGCAGATGTTTTGTATTTAAAAAAAAAAAAAAAAAAACAAAGTGGTTTTGGACGTTTGCATTCAGGAGTTCATGTACAGCCGAGTGCAAAAAAATCTATCTTACAAAAAAACACGAAATTTTATAAGAAGTGGAGACACTGAGAGAATTGAAAAGCCTGTTCCCTACCCCCTATTCCATATTCCCTGCCCCCTATTCCGTATTCCCTACCCCGTTCCGTATTCCCTACCCCCTGTTCCGTATTCCCTGCCCCCTGTTCCGTATTCCCTGCCCCCTCTTCCGTATTCCCTGCCCCCTATTCCATATTCCCTGCCCCCTATTCCGTATTCCCTGCCCCCTCTTCCGTATTCCCTGCCCCCTGTTCCGTATTCCCTGCCCCCTATTCCGTATTCCCTGCCCCCTATTCCGTATTCCCTGCCCCCTATTCCGTATTCCCTGCCCCCTATTCCGTATTCCCTGCCCCCTCTTCCGTATTCCCTGCCCCCTGTTCCGTATTCCCTGCCCCCTATTCCATATTCCCTGCCCCCTATTCCGTATTCCCTACCCCCTATTCCGTATTCCCTGCCCCCTGTTCCGTATTCCCTGCCCCCTGTTCCGTATTCCCTGCCCCCTGTTCCGTATTCCCTGCCCCCTGTTCCGTATTCCCTGCCCCCTATTCCGTATTCCCTGCCCCCTGTTCCGTATTCCCTGCCCCCTGTTCCGTATTCCCTGCCCCCTGTTCCGTATTCCCTGCCCCCTGTTCCGTATTCCCTGCCCCCTGTTCCGTATTCCCTGCCCCCTGTTCCGTATTCCCTACCCCCTGTTCCGTATTCCCTGCCCCCTATTCCGTATTCCCTGCCCCCTATTCCGTATTCCCTGCCCCCTGTTCCGTATTCCCTACTCCCTGTTCACTATTCCCCATGTCCTACTCCCTACATGTGGGAATACTGTATCTGTGGAACAGAGTTAAACGTTGTTTGTTCTCTGATCTTCAGCAGTGCATTGTGGGATTTCAGCAGTGCATTGTGGGATTTCAGCAGTGCATTGTGGGATTTCAGCAGTGCATTGTGGGATTTCAGTACTTCAGTTATTTCACATTCTTTCAGACTCGGTGATAAGAGCCCGATGTGGATCGTGTGATTTTACATGCAGATGTTCCTCCAGCTGCTCTGTGCGGTGTCTGTGTTTGAGAAGTGTCTCGGTAATGAAGTGTGTGAAGCGCTTTACAATGTAACAAGTGGCCTCTTTGATCTCTAAACGAGCCGAACACTTAACAACGTTAATCAACTCCTACTTCAAAACCTTCAAACCCTTCATCGTGCGCACGGCGTGGGCTGAAACGCGTGATGTGCGACTCTAATCCCGAACATGTCACCTCTTCACCTCTTCACCTCTTCACCGGGACGAATCCGTCCAGCGCGAGCAGTGACGCTGGAATTAAAACATTATCACCCAGAAGGCTGGTTTTAAATCTGGATATTCATCATTCATGACTATAAATTGATCAATTCAGTGTTTTATTTCTTATTTAATAACCTAATAACTGCACACACGTTACGCTATTGTATTATTTTAATGTCCAACGAGGACTTCAAATGTCTGAGGAACATCTCCACACCTTGTTATTAAAAAGGCCAGGACCTATGAATATCCATAGATATGCTCATTAGAAA
>NC_030435.2:545226-547726 GCF_001660625.3 Ictalurus punctatus
ATTGTGTGTGGGATGTAGGTGGTGTGTGTTAATTCGATGCGCTCTCCTGTAAAGAAGGCGTGTTCGCGGTGTGAAGGATAAGCGGACCGAGCGCTGCGCTCACACACAGACTTTAGCTTCGTTCATCACTTTATCCATCAAACATCCGCTCCTCCAGATAAGCCATGTCTCTGATTAAACATTACGCTGCGTCTCCTCCGTGTGGAAAACGTTTAGTGCACTTTAAACGGATCAGACTCTTTAATATTTCATTATCCATCATGTTTGTGTTTAATATGCGCCTTTAGCCTAATATTTCAGCGGGACACGTTGTGGTTACAGCAGAATGTCAGACAGCGGCGCTGGATTTGATCCTGCTCCTCACTCGACAAAAACACACTCGAGGTCAGAAGATCAGAATCGAGCGTAAATGAGACACGCCCCTATTTTAGACAAACTCCGCCCTCGCACATGTAACTTCTGAATAGTGCTCAATGGTGCGTAGGAAAGATCGCAATTACGAGTTGAACGCCACGAAGTCGTAATTACGAGAGAGAAACTCTGGATTTTCGTTGAGCTCGGAGTTGGGGGCGTGTCGGTCAGAAAAGAGGGTGGAGTCAGTGGTCTGTAGTTGAGGGTAAATCTGTTGAAATTGAATGTTTATTCATCTCAGAAGCAGATTTGGGTTATGATGTGTTCGGTACATGAGGAAGCTCTTGAAATACGAGCGAATTGGTTAACGTTTCAGCATTTAGAGGAGAGAAACGGTTTGATGTGCGACGTTGTACAGGCATTTTGTTTACAGATATTTAACAGTGACGCCTTTTTTATTTTTATATTTTTTTTTACAATAAAACAATCTAATCTCTGCCTGCACACAGATAAAGATAAAGTTAGGGTTCTAGAAGTAGAGTTAAACCCTGCTGTGTTTATTCTGTAGTTAAATAAGAGAAGATACACCTCCATCTCGCTCCCACCGAAGTGACCACAATGCACCTGACGTCGTAAATACGACCTCCTGTCTCGTAAATACGACTTCCCAGGAGACGTCACGTCTGCGCTCTGCTCCCGATGCGTGTGAGTTGGGTATTAAATCCTCGCTGTGTGATGAACTCCGCTCTGCGTTCGGACCTCGTGATTAGTTCCTGTACTTTATTTAATCGTTGATCCGGAGGTTAAATCAGCGCGCTACGTTCAGAAAACAGAGGACAGCCTTTAATTACTGCTGCGCTGAATCATCAGTTTCCTCTCCGCACGGTTTCTCCGTTATTCACACTGCGTGTGTTTCATTTCTCGAAAAGTAATCAAAATATAACCACAACTATTTGGCAACAATTTAAAAAAAGACACGTCAAACGTGTTAAACGTTTACAGGTACACGTGAAAGTTCACTTCCTGTTATCACTTACGTTACAGCAGCTATAAACACTCGCTCCCTCACCATCCCCCTCTCTATTCTCTCTCTATTCTCTCTCTCTCTCTCTCTCTCTATTCTCTCAATAAACGCAGTGTGTGTTCATGAGACACCGTAGAGAGTGTAAACTCTGAGCTGAAGATGTGGAGAAGTTAAAGTTCCAGCTTCACCTCTGACTGTTGCACAGCGCTGACACTGGAGACTCCTTCCTTACACGCTACATAAACATCTCCTTACACATGAAGGATTTTTACTCTGTTTACTATCGTGGAGCGTCCGCTGCACACGTCCCTGTGAACGAGCCGTTACTATGGAAACAGAAGCGATAACGTATTAATATAAAGCTGTGAGTTTGCAGCTGCAGTACGTCACAAACGCTTCAGGAAGAGAAAACGTGTGTGTTCGAGAAGGAAACGTGAGAGATGAGCGACAGATCAATACCCATTCAGAACTGAGATGTGTTATTACACTACACACACAGTTTAGGCTTCTAGAGAGACAACAGTTCTATACAGGAACATTTTGTTCTCCGACACAAGCAGTGTAATGATTTTCCTCTGCGTTTATACGTTTCAGAAGACGTGCGTTTCTACGCCGCTGATTGCGTACGTCATTTCTCTTCATACTCCACAATGGCGTGGATCTTTATTTTTGAGCCTGAAAGAGCACACACGCAGGAGGTATATTTTAACATCAACACGGATCCTCACGTCGGCGGAGCGGACTGCGGACTCGTGCGTCACGCTGCGGTTCAGCAGAGTCGGGTGACGTCAGTAAGATCTGTTACGGTCATTCCTGTACGCTCTTTATTCTCGGAGCGCGTTACGACCTAAAGTACTTCCTGCGTGCTGTGTAGATCTGCGTGCGCTGAAAAATATCACAGGAACACCGTACTAAAAAACACGTCCAAGAATGAAAGTACACTCTTCAGAGTCGAGGTAAGCGTGTGCGGCCGGGATTCAGCACTTCTTCAGAATTATGTGAGAGTTACGCAAGTGGGGGCGGAGTTTGATCAAACAGAGGCGTGTCTCAGTGACGAACGATTCTCATTTTCTACCTGAGCACGTCTGCTGAAAACAAACAGACACTCTGAATACGAGGAACTTT
>NC_030435.2:552726-632726 GCF_001660625.3 Ictalurus punctatus
TGGCGACCTTCATCCTGCTGTACATGTTGCCGCTCCTCATCATCACGGCAGCGTACTCGGCCGTGGCGCATCGTCTGTGGCGCCGTAACGCCATCGGTGACGTCACCAGTGAGCAGTACTTCCTCCAGCGCAGGAAGAGGAAGCGGACCATCAAGATGCTGGTGCTGGTGGTGCTGGTGTTCGCCGTGTGCTGGTTCCCGTTAAACTGCTACGTGGTTCTGCTGTCGAGTCACGCCATCCACTCCAACAACGCCGTGTACTTCAGCTTCCACTGGCTGGCCATGAGCTCCACCTGCTACAACCCCTTCATCTACTGCTGGCTCAACCAGAGCTTCAGGGCTGAGCTCACCTACCTACTGAGCATGTGCAGGAAAGGGCGAACCAGGGGGCGGACCAGCAGCGGGCGAGGGGAGGAGCCAGACCAGAGACCTCTCCCGCTTAACAGCTGTCACAGAGCGGCCTGGCCGGAAAGCCACGCCTCCTCCCAACCGTCTGATCACAAAGAGAGCCACGCCCTCAGGACCACCTCTCTCGGCCAATCAGGGAAGACCGATATCCTGTCCGTGGAGCCGATCGTCACCGTCGGCTGATTCATTTAATTTCATATTTCATTTCTTTATTCGTTTGGCTTTTTATCAGAAAATAGAAATGGCCACCGGTGTGGTTGACCTTCATCTCACACACACACACACACACACACACACACACACACACACACACACACACACACACTCTGAAATTATTATAGTTACAAAAAAAGCTTACAACAGTGTTTACAAAATGAAGAGTTTATCAAAGTTTTATAAATTACAAGCTTTATTATTTAGTATTAATATAAAAAATAAATAAAGGACTTCATAAGCGCAAGTACATCGGTATTTACGATGTGTATATTGACCTTAAAGGAAAATAATTTTGTATGGATTTATAACAATTTTAAAAAGTCATCAGTAAGCCACTTTATAGAACCCCAACTCCAGCCCCACTAAAGAGAACGCTTTATAATGTTGGAGAAACGTGGAAAAACACGTGATCGACGTATAACGCTGGTGGGAATCTGTAGACCTCCACAAATCCTCCTGTCTTCAGATTCCTAAAACCCTCAAACTCTCCTGAGAGGTCAGTGTGTGTTCAGCTGTAATTATTTCCTGCTCATTGCCCCGCCCCTCGTTTGATGGACAGCCCGTCTCTGCATCCTTCCATGCTGTGTTCGATGCACTGATTCTCATCGTGTGATCGATGATGTCACTTCAGTGTGTCAAGTGTATATAGAGTATATATTATCCATAAAGTATTTGAGTTTTTAAAAAATATTCCTGTACGACTTTTCATCTTTTGTTGCGCCTGTGAGCGGAGTCTGATCATCACGGCGCTGTCGAATCCTGCATTGTGATTGGTCGGTGTCCGAGCTGTTGATTAATTCTCTCTGTCAGGAGCGCAGCTGCAAATCACAGATTTATTTATAATTAATGCGCCCGTTCGTTCGGATACGTTATGGTTTCTATAGTAACGGCTCATTCACGTTGACTCGTACGACAGAGACTGCGTTTATTTCACGTCTCTGGTATGGAAGGAGTCTCCAGTGTCAGAGTTAAAGCTGTAACTTCCGACGCTTCTTTTCTCGGAAACGTGACGGGCTGCGACTTTAAGGGAACGGCCGTTTATAGTGAATGAACTTGTTTCGTGGATGTTCCGCACGCTTAAGTGTAACTGTAAATGGATAAAAAGTATGATGTGTTGTTCTTTAATAAATAAAACATTGTAGTCGTAGGTAATTTGTTGTGTTGTAAGAGGAATAAAACACTTATAATCAGTATTTTAACATAAACATTCTGTTTATCTAAACGCTCCAGTGAAGTTTCATCCAAAATCCTCCTTATAAAATCTCAGAGACGTGGATACGCTCCAGAGTCTCTTCGTAGGAGTGATAAACTGTCCTTAAGTGCACTTTAAGGGAGTGATTATTCTCTTCATACAATCTTTTCCGCTTTTTTAAAATCAAATGCAGCCATTTTCTCTCCCAGACCTGCTGTTTTTTCTTTTTTCCCCACGTGTAGATGGACGTGGTGTGAAATTGGTGGCAGAAAGACTCCTTTAACAAATTCAGCTCGTTCTGAACTCCATTAAACTTTCTGAAAATGGATCTTTAATCACGGTTCAAAGCTAAAAGGTTTTTTAAAAGTCTTTTACCGATGAAAGATGTTCAGTGATTTCCTCGTGTCCCTGATCCTCCCTCACACGACGCTGGCGCCGCCGGTCTCGCCGACGAGGTGAAAATGACGTCTAATTGAAACCTGCTTTCCTCTAAGAACATCACGGCCGGCTCCGTCTCGATCGGAACGGTCTGAGTGTTTATCGTTTAAAGAAATCAATCGCAAAAATACGGGTCTGTTATTTTTAGTGGATTATAATCTCGCTGTAGGTCACGTCAACGCTTTCACGCTTCACTAGAATGACGTGTTTCAGCGGTCTGAAACACACTGGAGCTTCTCTTCATTCAACAGATATCGACAAATAATGCTCAGCAATATATATATTTATTGTTGCTCCAGTGATCTTCACTAACAGCTCTCTGAGTGTGTGTGTGTGTGTGTGTGTGTGTGTGTGTGTGTGTGTGTGTGTGTGTGATGCAGAATGTTCCTGACCCTCTGACCTGTGTAATGCACTACCTCCGTCCTGTGCCCAGAAACGCCGTCACGAATCTTCAGAGCTGCACTTTGAAGGCGAAACGTCTCTGAATGAAAGCAGTAAAGTGAAATCCAGTAAACAACACGGTAAAGTTAAAGACCTAGAGACGATAACTACGCGCTGATAACGTGTGCGTGGGTGATAACACGTGCATTACTGCCTTTATGCCGCCATATAATGTCATTTCATAGGGTTTTTTTAAACCACACAATTTGCACGTTTTCACAAATGGATCTGCTGTTGATGTTCTACAGCTAACTCACTGCTAATGTTGCTAATGCTAACTGACAATAAGTTGGTCTTTCAAATGCTACTGAGATATACAGCTATCGATCACTAGGTTATTTAGCGGTTAATTCAAGTTAGCTAGCTAGTAATAGCCACCATAGTCTCAGTCAAGTCCTGAGTCTGAGTCGAGTCCGAGTGAAGTCCATTGTATAAAGGTGTCAAGTCTGAATCGAGTCCAGATTCCCACGACAAAGGTTCTGAATGCAGGGTACCAAGCTGTGGAATCCAAGTGAAGTCCAATGTCGAGTCAGAATCAACGCCAGAGTCTGAGTCAAGTCCAGAGTTCTGAACCTTAAACTCCGAGTACAAATCGAGCTCAGAGTCCGAGTGAAGCGAACCAATCTTCAGAATCTGAGCCGAGTCCAAAGTACTGAACCGGGTCCAAGTCGAGTCCCGAGTCCTGAATCAGAGAGTCTACTGTATGTTTGAGTGTAGAGTTGTGCTATCTATTAGTCACGTGTGTTATAACGCCATGTTTTGCACACAGTCGATCTCTTTTTATTATAAAAGCGTTTGTACAGAATATACGTGAGGAAAACGTGCTGGTAATGATCAGTGGGCTGATCCAGTACAGTTTTATCTTGTTTTCTAAACAATGACGTTTTACACGGCAAAGACACATTTATATATATTTATAGAGACATGCCTAGATCTTCATATTAATAGGTGCTTAATGTCACTAAAAAGTAAAAAGTATATCATGGATTACATCAAAGTTCTCGCCACAAGGATAGTTTGATTGTTGAACGGTTCAAGGGTTCCACTTGGAACCTTTTCTGAAAGGATAGTTCTCTGTTGTTGGGTTCTACACAGAATATATTCCCCAGAACACGACTGAAGATTCTTTTAGGAAGCCAGATTTGACCTTTTTTAATTTTATTTAATAAAGTGCATTATAGAGATGCCTTTTTGTATGGGCGTGGCTTTAATGATGTTGCTAGTGTAGAACTTTATCGGTACTTTTTTATTTGAAATCAGACAAAGTTGTGGGTTCTATGGGAGTGTGTAGCATCATTTATCAATGACACATCTGGAACATCAGCGTTTTGTCTTATTGTAGTTCTCAGACCCGGTTTTCACAATCCAGCACTCAACAGCACTGTGGGGTGAAAATGAAACTATTACACACACTGCTGAAGACGGGAACTTCTGAGGATCGTATATTCTACTGGTATACGGTAATATGAAAAAAAATATGGTTTCTGTAAGCACACACACACACACGTGCGCGCACACACACTTTGCAGTATGACAGTTTCAGTCCCTTTCAGTGACGAGACAAACAAGCACGTATGAAGCAGGAGGAGGAGTGTGTATGCTGAAGGCTGACAAAATCAGAACATCCTGACAGTGAAAGCTCTGACAGATGACACACACACGCAGACGCACACACACATACATTGTGATTTGTGTTTCTTGTTTATTTATTTTGAGTGATTCTCTTCAGAGATCAGAGATCTGAAGAGATTCGGATCATGATATTATTAACTCGTTGCTTTTATTGCCCCCTACTGAGCCATATGTCTTACACATCAATATGAGAGAGACTGCAGAGTACAACCTAAACGTATAACAGTAAGGCTGTGCTGAATGCTAATCAGAATGTTACGCCCCTGAAGTGTTTGATCAGACCTAGATGGTGATGTGATGATGTAATGTCTCAGCTTGTTGAATGTGTGAGATTGATAACGCCGTAGAAATGTTTCATTATAAGCTATGTTATCGTATGTAAACTAATAGTGGCCCTGAAACTGAACCTTGTGGGACGCCATGATGCATTTTGATATTCGGACTGCACTCCTTTCACTTTTTTCTCCCAGAGGATTGAAGTGTAGTCTATAAAGAGAATAATATTACTATAATATATTAAATAATTATTATAGACTGGATCAGATAAGGCTAATGCTAGCATTCTAAATGATGTTAATTCTAGGTCTCCAACAGAAATCTCATACCTGAGGCTATGATTAATAATTAAGGACATAAAACAACCGAAATAAACCAGTTTCACAATCACTACATCTCCAAATTGCATACAGATTAGCTTTAATCACCATTTTGTATTTCAGATATGTATTTACATGTATCAGGGAAAAAAATAGACATTTCAGAACCTTCTACTGTGTATTCAAGTTAAATAAAGTTTCTGGACCAGAATGTTCTCCGAGATCACAGTGTCCTCGAGTTTGAATCAGCTTTCAGACTTATAGTTAAGGTGTCGTGACAACGGGTTTAACACGATCTTGTATTCTATCTAAAATTCGTCCTTGAAAAAACACAGTGAAAACGTTTCATGTGTTCTGATTTTATAAAGACCTCAATGGAAACCATGATCTTCACAAAACAAACACTGCAAATTCATTCCATGAATTAGCTAAATGATACATTCAAATTAAAAAACAAATTGTACCCAAATCACTCATCCGCACACACATCCCTCTTCTCTCTGGAAGGATGGAACTGGAGGTTCATCAGATCTTCTCACATAATCCTGGTACATGTACTACTACAACTCTCAGTGTCTGTGTAATAAAGGTGCTTAAATCTGCGCGAGAGAACTCCGTGTCCTCGTCTCTCCACTGCACCGGTCTGAAAAGCGACGACAGATTTTCTGACTCTAACACTGTCAGTAAGGTTTGCTAGTGAGGAGGAAATCACCATCCTGAACGTCATCCTGTAATCTCGCTCATGTTTTGAAGGAACCATAACGAGTCGTTTTGTTGCATTTTGGATCAATTAAAGTGTAGTTAAAGCTGCAGGTGCTGTCCCCGACTCTCCCCATAACCTTGTACGCATTGTTGCCTTTGGCATTCCTCAAGGGTCAGTTCTAGGTCCACTCATGTCCATAAGGCTCCTTTAATTAGCATGGCATCTCGTGTTGCTTGTCTTTTTGTACTTTTTCTGTGAAGTCTCAAGTTAATGAAATGTTCCACTATTTAAATTCCAAAGTAATAGACAAAATCACAAAGGCAGACTTAAAAACATCTCATCAAACTCAAATATTTAGATAAATGTTCCTTTTATTGTAATTCAATCATTATATTTACATTCTTATATTTATATCTGTATGTACAATGGTGTAGAGGATAAATGAGAGCCTATTAAACATATACATGAATTACGTATAACTAAAAATGATGAATAAATTCTACATTAAATGGTGCACTTATATAGCGCTTTTATCCAAAGCGCTTTACACTGTCTCATTCACCCATTCACACACACACACACACACACACACACACACACACACACACACACACACACACACACACACACACACACACACACACACACACACACACACACACCAATGGTAGCAAAGCTGCCATGCAAGGCACTAACTTGCCATTGGGAGCAACTTGGGGTTCATTAAGAGAGAGTTTGTATGAGTAGAACATAATCATCCAATTATTATTTTTTATTATTATTGTTCATGTGTTTTTGTTTTTGTTTTTAAATATAATTATAAATGTATTTTTTCTTTACCAGTATTTAGGACTGTAAACTTTTTTTTTTTGTTTAGTGTCAGGCTTTATGATTTGTTCCATTTACAAACATATTTTATAAAATCAACTTGGAATTATTATTATTATTATTATTATTATTAGTAGTAGTAGTAGTAGTAGTAGTAGTAGTAATAGTAGTAGTAGTATTGCATTTAACACAACATTGAACATTTAATAATTAACACTACTATACAAGCAATGGAAAAAGTCAACAAACAAGCAAAAAACCGGATTACATTTTTTTTGATGGCACAAATATGACAAAAACATCATTTATAGGGTGAATATGTATTTGAATGAATAACTCCATTTATTAAATGCTATTTATGTAGCAGACCGTGTGACGTCATTTTCCCGCGACACAACAGAAGCACGCATGCGCAAAGAAGAAGTCGCACTACCTTTTTTTGTGCCACAACAGTAGCTAGGTACGGAGCTAGCTAAAAAAATAAACCCAGAAAACTCTAGCTGTGGTCTTTCTTTAGGAAAGCAGCTTAGTATATTACTGTACATACAGCGCCACGGATATATATTTATATCATATAATGATCTAGAAAATGATTTTATAACCGAGGAAACCGAATGCGGCATCTGAGCAGTGCAGGCTAATAACATCGGCTAGCGTTAGCATCATTAGCAGGAAGAGGCCACACCGGCTCGCTTTAGCTTTGGTAAGAGGAAATCGGTTTTTTTTATTTATTTATTTATTTATTTATTTATTTATTTATTGTGTTTGTTCTACTTTAGCGACCTGTATGTGACATTTAGCTTTATGTTTGTGTGATATGTGTAAAGGTGAGGATCAGGCGCACAGATGGACGGAGAGGAGGATTTTTCAGGGAATCACTCAGGTGAGTTCTGCTAAAGCTAATCTCTGTCTTCTGTGTTCAAGCTGCACTCTTTTTGTTTTTAAGCTTGTTTTAGATTAAATTTGATCTGACTAAAGGAAAGGTGCGTTTAAGTTATGCTTTTGATCATCTGTGGGGTAAAAAACCTTGCTTGTAGACCGTAATAGGAAACAGGGATGGAGAGATTATCTAGAGTTTAGATCATGCTTTTATATGAACATAATGAATCTGTATGTGTGTGTGTGTGTGTGTGTGTGTGTGTGTGTGTGTGTGTGTAGATGATGGTAGTGGCACTCCAGTGCAGGACGAACACGCGATGGCCTCCGACGCCGAAGACGAGAGAGCAGAATCGCACCACTCTGAGGTTTGAAACTTTCCTAACTGTGACCTTTGACCTTTTTAACTTTAGTTCACTTTCTGATCTCTTTGGTATTGTGTGATTGGCAGGACGAGGGCAGTGACAGAGAAGGTCCTGCCTCCAGTCCAGCAGCTCCTGTGGACGATAGCGAATCAGAACACGAGGACCGAACAGGGGGAGGAGCCAACAGCGGTGATGACGATGGTGGTGGTGGTGGTGGTGGTGGTGGTGGTGACGATGATGAAGGCTCCCCTCGTAAGCAAAGAGGAAGCATGTCAGACACTGAGGATCAGCACAAAGAGCAGGACAGCGAATCAGAAAACGAGGAGCTGCAGAAGGGGCGGAGCCATGATTCAGACTCGGACGAATCAGGCGGAGAGAAGGTGAAACAGAGGGACTCGGACGGAGAGGAGCGCAGGAAAGAGGATGGAGAGCGGAGGAAACATGCGATACAGTCTGACAGCGAGGAAGAGGAGGACAGGAAGCCTAAAGATGAAGCAGGAAGTGAGCAGGAAGACGGGCGAGCTCGGCAGATCCGCTCTGACAGTGACGACGATGACGAGCAACCAGGTACGCTCACCTGAGACACTTTTCCTTTTAACGGTGGGTATTTGTTTTTACGTGCTTAACCGTGAGGTGAGAGAGATATATAGATATATATTTTCCCCCTCATACCTGCTGATCAAGAAAGTGTTTCGGTCCTTAATGTGAAATGAAATGAAGTAAGCTGCTGTGTGCTTTCAGTGAAGAGGAAGAAAGCGATTCTCTCCGACAGCGAGGACGAGGACGAACCAAAAGGTGACCTTTACCTGTCAGCTTTCCCTCACGTTAACCCTCAACTTCTGTGTTCCTGCTCTGAGAGTGCTGAAGATATTCTGTCTGTGTGTGTGTCTGTCTCTCTCCCTCTGCCTCTCTCTCTGTGTGTGTTTCTCTCTGTCTCTCTCCCTCTACCTCTCTCTCTGTCTGTCTCTCTCTCTCTCTGCAGCAGTGAAGAAGAGGAGAGCCATGTCAGATAGTGAGGAAGGCTCGGAGGCTCCTGATAAGACGGTCGCCGCTAAACTCAGAGAGCTTGGCTCAGACAGCGAGGATGAGGAGGAGAGCAGGACGAAGATGGACACGGGGAAAAAAGATGAGAAGACGCTGTTTGGCAGCGACAGTGACTCAGACAACGATGTGGAAGAGTGAGAGGAAATATTTCGTCTTTCTTTACCACTCTTTCTACATCTCTATCAGGCTGTTCTACTTTGAAGTGGGCGTGGCCTCTGTGTCAAAGACATGGGGGAGTGGGCGTGGCCTCTGTGTCAAACAGCATGAAGAAACTTCTCTCATTTTTTTCTGTCTGTCCCTTGTCTCACACTTTTCCCCTTGTCTCACACTCTCAATCTCTCTCTTCCCCTTCCTCTCTCTCTCTCTCTCTCTCTCTCTCTATCTGTCTCTCTCTCTCTCTCTCTCTCTCTCTGTATCTCACTCTTTTCCCTTTGTCTCTCCCTCTCTCTCCTGTAGGAAAATGATAGCGGACATATTTGGAGAGTCAGGTGATGAGAATGAAGAGGAGTTTACGGTGAGACACTCCCATAATGCACCTCTATATAACGTGTGTGTGCTGTGTCTTATACTCTTATACTGTGTGTGTGTGTGTGTGTGTGAGAACAGGGCTTTAACCAGGAGGAGTTAGAGGGCCAGAAGCAGCAGTCTCAGGCTGCAGGACAGAAGGCAGAGATGGACGACTCTGACTCGGATGACGATGTGGACAGAGGAAAAGAGTGAGTCACTTCCTGTACACCTGTCCTGACACCTGACCGCACACCTGTGCTAACTATTAGCTGAACACCTGCACTGGCTGCGAATGTCAACACTCTTGCCCAGATCGGAAATGTGACTTTTAATTCATATTAATGTAGTTGTGTGTGTGTGTGTGTGTCTCTCTCTCTCTCTCCAGTATGTCGTTCATGTCTGATTTTGAACTCATGTTAGCGAAAAAGAAAGCTCAAAGCGGTAAGCGGAGACGGCATCGAGACGGAGGAACCTTCATCAGCGACGCCGACGATGTCGTCAGTGCCATGATCACCAAGATGAACGAAGCTGCTGAGGTGCGTGTGGGTGTGTGTGTGTGTGTGCGCTTAAATTAAATATGCATAATATTAATATTGTGTGTGTGTGTGTGTGTGTGTGTGTGTTCAGGAGGATCGGACACTGAACAGTCAGAAAAAGCCGGCTCTGAAAAAGCTGATGCTCCTGCCCACCGTCGTCATGCATTTAAAAAAGTAAGCGGCTGTGTGTGTGTGTGTGTGTGTGTGTGTGTGTGTGTGTGTGTGTGTTTGTGTATGTTTTGTCTTTTCCTTCTCACTCTGTGTGTGTGTGTGTGTGTATTTCAGGCAGGATCTGAAGGAGACGTTTATAGACAGCGGTGTGATGATGGCGATTAAAGAGTGGATCAGTCCTCTTCCTGATAAGAGTCTTCCGGCCTTGAAGATCAGAGAGGAACTGCTGAAGATCCTGCAGGAGGTCTGATATCACCACACACACACACACACACACACACACACACACACACTTCAGTGGGCCTTGTTTATCAATCTTTTAGTAAAGGTGAGTGTAAATGTCCGCGTGAGCCAAACTGATCTTCGTAGTCGTGTGCGTATGTCGATCATCGGTAAAGTGTCAAGCGCGTTCCTCACGCAGCTCATTTGCATATAGTGACGCCCACTAAAGTCCATAAAAGGTAAAGTGCACAGAGAGCTGGGAGCAGGAAGTGAGCGATCAGGGTAAAGACTGAAGAACAGAAGTAAGAGGTTACTTTGACTCACTTCTCTACCAATATAAATATTTAATAATATTTATATAAATATTATCTCTTTATGGATTGTCATGAACAAGTTTCATTTCTTGAGTAAACGCTCGTACTAATGATTTACGCATAAATCCGTTCTTTTGATAAACGGGGCTCGGTGTCGGCTCCCGTTCCAGTGAAGCAGAGGGGTGCCAATACTTTATACTACAGCCAGCAAGTCAAGTTATAAAATGCATTATCATATATATATATATATATATATATATATATATATATATATATATATATATATATATATATATATATTTAAAATGTAGTTTTATTTTTGTTTTTATGATTTTATTTACAAACAAATCTAGATGTAATGTAATTATCTAGATATAATTAACTAAATTCTCTTGATGTGTGTGTTTATACCCAGTCGTGTGTTTGGATCTGAATTCATTTCTGTACATAAATATTAAGAATTAAAGGTACTATAACAGTTCTCTCTCTCTCTCTCTCCCTCTCTCTCTCTCTCTCTGTGTGTGTGTGTGTGTGTGTGTGTGTGTGTGTGTGTGTGTGTGTGTGTGTGTGTGTGTACAGTTACCCAGTGTGAGTCAGGAGACTCTGAAGATGAGTGGAATCGGCCGAGCCGTCATGTTCCTCTACAAACACCCCAAAGAGTCGCGACCTAACAAAGACCTCGCTCTCAAACTCATCAGTGTGTACACACACACACACACACACACACACACACACACCGTCACTTATACAGAGCTTTTAACATACAGACAGCTATACACTTACAGAAGAGTTTGGGCTTGTGTGTGTGTGTGTGTGTGTGTGTGTGTGTGTGTGTGTGTGGGTGTGTAGATGAATGGTCTCGGCCCATCTTTGGCTTGTCGTCTAATTATAAATGCATGACGAGGGAGGAGAGGCAGCAGAGAGACCTCGATCAGCAGATTGCCCCCCGCCGGAGACTCAGGTACACACACACACACACACACACACACACACAATGTTCATTCTTCTTTATTCATTCTGTTTCTCTTTTCTTTTTATTCCTTGATTGATCCACTGAGTTCATTTCACTGTTTTACAGCCACTGTTTGTGTTTTTCCTCCACACACACACACACACACACACACACACACACACACATGTATATGAAAGAGAGCCTCAGACGGTTGCAAGGGAGGAGGAGCCTGATGTCTTTGGGCCCCAACTCAGGTTTCGAGTGTGTGTGTGTGTGAGTGCATGTGTGAACTAAATGTACTGCACCTCAGTGCTGTGGCATTTTCTCTGGTGTGTGTGTGTGTGTGTGTGTGTAAAAGAATGAGACATAAAATACACAATCAGCCCGCCCAATCAGAAATAAGTCTCAACTCTGAATAGAGGACACAGGATAAGTGGGATGGGCGTGTCTTCACCATGTACACACACCACACTCGTCTCATTAAATATGACGTGTCCCCTACACACACACCTCGTTTTATTACACAGCAATGGTTGCTTTGATCTTTATTATGTGGTTATTGTAGGGGGCGTGGCCACACTGGATCATTAGCAGGTCACGTGATCAGAACTCTGTAGTGTGTACCGTGTCTTCCTGCGGGTTGTTAACTGCATCGGGGTGTGTGTGTGTGTGTGTGTGTGTGTGAGAGAGGCATGACTGTATGAGATGTGAATAAACTCTTGAGTAGAAACTTGGTCAGTGTTCCAGGTTAATTTTTAAAAATTCATCATCTCTATTTGTGACTGCTGACCTTTGACCTCTAACCTTAACCCTGAAGTCTTTGCATCAAGTGAATTGTGACTGCTCACCTTTCTGTCCTTGTTGAAGATGTGTGTTTAATGCATCATGGAGGGCATGGCTGTGTGTACTTCTCACACACTTTACATTAATATTGTGTGTGTGTGTGTGTGTGATGTCCCCAGCTCAGGAGGTCAGACTCCTCGCAGAGATCTGGAGAAAGTGTTAACTGGAGAGGAGAAGTGAGTGTAATATTAATAATGAACACACACACACGGATATTCATTCAGTAAAGTGTATATATTTATTTCTTTATTATTCGTTTGTTTTATTCATTCGTTTTAAATTCTCTCTCTCTCTCTCCCCCCCTAACCCCCCCCCAGAGCGTTGCGGCCTGGTGACCCTGGGTTCTGCGCGAGGGCGCGTGTTCCGATGCCCTCCAATAAAGACTACGTGGTGCGACCCAAGTGGAACGTGGAGACGGATTCAAACCGGGTCAGTGGGATCAATTGTGTGGAGTGGGTGGGATTAATGTTTGGGGTGTTGTCAAATGGATAAAGTGGGAGGTGCTGAACATGTGGGGCGGGGTAAGTTAGTGTTAATTTTAGTGGCAGGGTTATGTGGATGGGCTTTTAAGAGACTCCTTTAGAAGTGGGAGGGGCATTTAAGAGACTCCTTTAGAAGTGGGAGGGGCATTTAAGAGACTCCTTTGATCAGATGCTGTGGTGTGGTTGTTAGAGAGGCTGTAAGAAAGGCATCAGTCTGCTGGAGAAACACAAGCGGCGTTTCCTGGAGCAGAGGAAGCAGCGGCGTGTTCAGGGAGCAGTGAGGATCAGCGTGGAAGGAAACCACATGCCCCTGTAGCTCAGCCCCGGGCCTGCAGGGGGCAGTAAGTGCTGCATGAGCACCGTGTGCAGTGTGGTAGAGGAACTCGGTGCGTCACGCTCACTAACGCTCTAACGCTGAGGGGAGACGTGAGGAGCGCCAAGCTTCTGCCTTCAACATCGTGTTTATACCCGTCACAGAGATCAGTGCTGTTGTGATGCTGATTAACAGTCTATTGTTCGGTGTGTGCGGGTGCACGGGTGGGTGTGTGGGGGTGTGTGGGTGTGTGTCTGTCGGTGGATTGTAGACAAGACCCATGTTTAATGTCGTACCCGGTGACTGTTTATTAACTGATTCTCCCTCGTTCTCTTCCTCCTCATCCTCCTTTCATTCTCTCCTCCTCCTCACTTTTTCCTCCTCTACCTCTCTTAATCCTCCTCCTCATCCTCTCCTGTTTCTTCCTTCACCTTCTTTGCTTTTTCCTCCTCCTCTTCCTCCCCCAGGGTCCTGTGAGGAAGAGTTTATCACGTGTAGATAAACAGATGCGACGCTTTGCTGATATCCGCCGCCTCACGAAGACGGGTCACGCGGTGAAGATCAGCGTCGAAGGCAACCGCATGCCTCTCTGATTCCTCGTGCGCATCACTTCCTGTATGTTTTTGTTCGTTTGATTTTTTTTTCTGTGATGGAGTACGTGTGGAGGTCGACACTGCTGTAGGAGGAGGCGGTTGTAGCTACACGTCTGTAATATAGCTGTAATAACGTGTGTAACGTGAGCCTATGATGTTCAGGTGTAACTTTCATAATAAAGACTTTCCAAACCTTTTGCTTTTACTCCCTTGTTCTCCCGCTGCGTCCTGTTTCACACGCTCACTTCCTGCAGGAGCTGCCTGTCAGAAACCGATCCAAACACACAGCTCTCTCACCATACTTACTTAGAAAAAACATCAAGAGGAAACACACTGTTAAAGGAAGGAGTCTCCAGTGTCAGCGTTTTGTAACGGAGGTACAGCTGTAATTTCAGATCTCGGCTCTGGAGCGTGATCGGACAAAACTAAGTGCACCCCTGTGTTAGTCTCCACCTCCTTAACACTTGCTGTGAATTTGGCAAAAATCAGAGAACGTCGAATTTCTCGCCCAAAAAAGTGGTAAGGGGTTACACTTTGTGTTTTTTGGGTGAAAAATTCAGCGTTCTCAGATTTTGCCCAAATTCACAGCATGCATTAAGGAGGTGGAGACTAACACAGGGGTGCACTTAGTTTTGTCCTACCATGCTCCTGAGTGGAGATCTGAGACTCATTTCCAATATATTTTACACTCAATAACATATACAGGTTGTGAGGCACAAATAAATATTTTAATTGTCTTATCAAAGTTCACGTGGGATGGAAATAAGACAGGAGGGGGCGTGTCCTAACAGTGTTTAATAAGGCACTATGATTGGTGGAGAATGAACACACTGAAAGGAACGACTGTTTATAGCTGCTATAACGTAAGAAAGAACAGCAATTAACGTTTCACTGAAAATAAAATGTAACTATAAACACACACACACAACAGTAACAATTCTCCACCAGCAGGAGGCGCTACAACACCTTATATTTCAATCCACTTTATTCCCCAAATTCATCACATCACAGAGCTGTTTAAAGCTTCTGGAAGCATACACACACACACACACACACACACACACACACACACACACACACACACACACACAGTGATTAGTGAAACTATACAGAGAAACGGGAGAAAGCGAGAGGGGAAAATAGAGAACTCTGACTGTCCCTGTAAGTGTCCCACAGTGGAATATACTGGAAATGAGATGCTCAGATCTCAACTCTGGAGCGTGATCGGACAAAACTAAGTGCACCCCTGTGTTAGTCTCCACCTCCTTAACGCTTGCTGTGAATTTGGCAAAAATCAGAGAACGTCAAATTTCTCGCCCAAAAAAGTGGTAAGGGGTTACACTTTGTGTTTTTTGGGTGAAAAATTCAGCGTTCTCAGATTTTGCCCAAATTCACAGCATGCATTAAGGAGGTGGAGACTAACACAGGGGTGCACTTAGTTTTGTCCTACCATGCTCCTGGGCGGAGATCTGAGACTCATTTCCAATATATTTTACACTCAATAACATATACAGGTTGTGAGGCACAAATAAATATTTTAATTGTCTGGACTGTGGAGGATGAACACACTGAGAGGAAAGACTGTTTCTAGCTGCTATAACGTAAGAAAGAACAAGAAAACACTGCCAAATGCCATCACCTTGTTCCACAGAACATTACATTTAACTACAAACGGATAAAATGTAAGACGTCGCAGTAAACACACACACACACACACATACACACATACATACACACACATACACACATACACACATATACACACACACACACTACAGTAACTTTCATTCATCACCAGGTGGCGCTACAGCATCTTAAATGTCACTCTGGTCCACTTGATTCCCCCAGCCTGAGGTTCATCACATCAGAGAGGTGTTTAAAGCAAATAAGAAGGAGAGAATAGAGGTAAAGGAGGGAGGGAGAGAGAGAGGTGTGTGTATGAGAGAGAGAGAGAGACAGTGTGTGTGAGAGAGAGAGATTAGGGAGAGAAGAGATACACAGAGATACAGAGAGTAAGTGAGAGTGACTGAGTGCGTGAGAGAGAGAGGCGCAGGTCGGTGATGAGTGAGGTGAGGCAGGTGCTTTTTTCTCCTCTCCGTTTCCTGGAGTGCTCGTTTACATTTTCCTCTCTGGTTCCTCTCCGGTTCCTCTTTGGTTCCTCTCCGGTTACTCCTCATGTGTGAGAAGATGGGATCTCCAGCCGTTTCTCTCCTCTTCTCCTCTGCTCTGCTGCTGTCCCTCTCAGTGTCTCGCTCTCAGACGCACAACGACACAGAGCCCGTGGTTCTGGAGGGGAAATGCCTGGTGGTGTGCGACTCTAATCCGTCCTCAGACGGGGGCATCACCTCCTCGTTCGGGATCTCGGTGCGAGCTCCGGGGGCGAAAGTGGCGTTCTCGGCTGTCAGGGGGACGAACCACGAACCGTCCGAGATGAGCAACAAGTCCATGACCATCTACTTTGACCAGGTTCCTGCTTTCACTCACGCTCTCAGGCGTACGGGAGGAGCGACACAATGACGCGATGCTGAAATTACGATATATTTTTAGAGAATGTTGTAGATATCATCAGCTGCAACTTTAATCCGTATTCAGTAACTCATTAACGTTGCTTCAGACGAGTGCAATATGCTGCTGTTACTGTGATAAAATGTCACAATTAGCATTTTTAAAAAATATTGCTATTTAAAGTACATCATCAGGACCTTTTTAAACACAGAACAACTTTATATTTAATTAAAAACGCTGCAATCATCACATTTCATTTTAAGAGTCTGACACTTCGTAAAATTTAAACGTTATATTTTGGAAAACTTTACATTCATTCAGTGGCATGTAACATTTATACAGTTAACTTTTAAAATTCTATTAAATATAGCAAAAACACCGCATAACCAGGCACTGAATAAATAACTATCAATTCATCTATTTTATATCTTTAAAATTCTGTTTTTAAAATGTTTTTATTTACTGTGTTTTAAATACTGGTTTATATTGATATTAGAAAACCTCGGAAAAGTCGATTGGTCTATTTTTCTTCACTGAATATCGTGATATTAATTTGGATTGTCATAATGTAAAAAACATATGAATATTAATGAATGTAAATGGAATATTAATGAGTGTATAATATTATAGCACCACAGGGTGTGTGTGTGTTTATAAAACACACAAAAGCTGTGGTAATAAGTCTTAATTTCACGAAACTTTCAAATTATTTTAAGTCAATAAAGCATAAATTCGATAAACTCGGTCAATTATACCATATAATTCTGTCTTAAACTGATTTTTATTGGTAGATAATAAATTCATCTATTTGCATGAACTCCACCCAGTATTTTACACTTTAAGGTCAGTAGAAACATTCCCAAATAATGAGAGATTCATAAAGGAAAACAGACAAAACAGTGGTTTCTGACACTGACACACAGTAAACATGAACAAAAGGACTTCACAAAGCTAAAAACTGCAGTGGCGGCCATCTTGAACCCAGAATCACTCGACGTGAATCATATTTAAAATCTTTAATATTTAAATTAAATATTAAATTTCATATTTAAATTAAAGTACAACTGGTATTTTAGCCAAGTGAGCGGTCATGTTAGCGTTTTCTACGATGCTAATCAGTTTTCCTAAGCTGTCTTTGCTTTTTAGGTTCAAATAATCGATCAAATTGGTCTTTAAGTTTGCACTCTAGCTGCAAAGCTAATGATGTAAAGAAGCAATGAAAGCTTATAATCATTAATTAGCATCATGTGAGCTGTATGACAAGCACGGCTACGCTAAATATTGATCTTGACAAAACTACAAAACACGGATTAGCGAAAAAACTAATCGAAGAATATAGAATACAGAATTTGTAGTTTTACCTTACACGTCCTGTTTAACGTCCGAACCCAGTCGTGCCGAATCCTCAGCTTCCTGTTTAAGATTCTGTCCTGGAGAGATGACGTTCTCCTCTTGCAGGTTCTCGTCAACATCGGCCACCATTTTGACCTGAAGGCGAGTGTGTTCCAGGCACCGAGACGCGGCATTTACAGCTTCAGCTTTCACGTCGTCAAAGTCTACAACCGACAGACCATCCAGGTGACACGCCGATGTGTTTAACCTTCTTTCAACAGAACAGCTATGATGCTGATGTAGCTAACAAATAATGGAAACGTAGGACCACTGAGTAGAATCAAGCTGCATACAAGCATTTAAAAACATAGACATCAACATTTAAAGCGCTTTCTGTGAAAATAAAATAAATTACAAGCTGTACAGGCGGCCATTTTGAATCTGCACATGATAGCTGACTTAGCTCCACCCCTAGACCCACCCCAACTCCCACATTTAAAAAAAAAAAAAAAAACCCAAACTGAATACAAGAATTGTTGCGAATTTGTGTGTGAAACTCGGCTATCATATGGGACAGTTCCAAAAGTTTTGACCCCCCAAAATGCATCCATGTTATATAAATCAACCTAAAATTCAGCATTGGATATCCAAACCCTCACCTCTCTCAACTCCAGGTGAACCTGATGCACAACGAGTACCCGGTCATATCAGCGTTCGCAGGAGATCAGGACGTGACTCGTGAGGCTGCAAGTAACGGAGTTCTTCTGCTTCTGGAGCGAGATGACCGACTCTACCTGAAACTGGAGAGAGGAAACCTCATGGGAGGATGGAAATATTCCACCTTCTCCGGATTTCTCGTCTTCCCGCTTTGATTTCCATGTCTTCCATCTCGGAATCCTGCTCCTCTAATCCCACTGTACTGCACATTAACAAGGGTTTCATGAATGTGTGTGCTCTACGAGTGGATTTAAGGAGCGCCAGGTTCTGAGTTAAAGGAAACATCTGGCGTTTTTCACTCTGATCTCTCTGTACTGTATCTTCAGTTTATTCCAAACTCACTTAGAATGGAAATCTAACCCTATGTTCATACCAGCAGGTAATGAGTCCGTCGTGTCGTTTGTAGTTTGTCTCTTGTGGGCGTGGCTTGTCCAGCATTTTTAAAATTCCAATACTAGCTATATGGTAGCTTCTAGTTGAACTCAATTAAATAACGCACTAATCAGTGTGAAAAACTGTTTGATTTACGTGTTTTTAAACCTTACTGTATTTACTGGCGTGTTGGAAATTTAAAGATAAAAATCCATAAGAACAGTTTTGGGAAGATTTTCTCTCACATCTGTCTCATCTGAACACCGACATTGTTCCTGTAGAGCTGCTGCAGATTTCCGTTTGTGTTTTATAGTTGCGTAATTTAAACATTTATTCAGTAACGTAGCTTCACATCTGCCCTTAGACCTCCAGACTTCTTTTCTCAATGGATGGAGATTCGAGTGGAAAACGCTGGAGACATCTGAAACAGCTTCGGCTGGAGAACTTCCTAATGACCTTGAAGAACCTGGTGATCATCGACGTTTTAATGATGGAGTGATGATCAGGTTTAAAACCAAACTCTTTAGGAAGAATAAGGACTGAAGAGCATGAGGACATTCTTCGAAAGGACTTGTGTCATGTTGTTTGATCAAAAATACAGCTTGTATGCATCACCTTTTAAATTCTCTCCGAGTCAGCATTCAGGATTTTACAGCCTGAAGAACCTAAACACCGTGCGTAAAGTGTCGTTAAAGAGGATTGTGTATAAACCAAATGCAGTCTAGGCATGGGTTTTTGATTATTTTTGTATTGAAAAGCACGAATTCTGTCGCACGCAGCGTGATTTTCATTTCGTGATTCAGTGCTTCAGTTGTTTTGTTCAGTATTCGTCTTTTAATTATTATTAATAGCTATTAATCCACTAGCGCAATGTCCGCTCTATGTGATTTTTAAATATACGTGAATATAAACAGCCGACGATCACCATGCCATAAACACATAACACAGAATGTAATCACGAACCATTCAGTCAGCTTTATCCCTCAGTAAACAAAACCAAACAAATGCAACATGGCTTATATTTGCTTTTGTTTGTTTTTTTGTACTTATAGACCATGTAGAGAATAAAACTTGACTCGATCACCTCTTTCCATGTGCAGAATGATCTGTCTCAGAATAACGGGACAAAACTATAGTACATTTGAACATTCTGATAATTGGGGGGGGGGGGGGGGGGGGGGGTAGATAACTAGCTAGTTATCATGTCAATGGATTAATGGCTGTAGTGTGAAAGTTTAAAATTTGTCATATTAATACAGACTTCACTTATTGTGATGCTCTCACACGTGTGTGTGTGTGTGTGTGTGTGTGTGTGTGTGTGTGTGTGTGTGTTCAGTGTATCACTTTTAGATTTTTACAACGAGTAACGCAGACAAACGCAGAAATTCATGTCTATTTTGAGCCAGGTGCAAAAATCATCGCTTTATTTCTAATAATTAAAATGTTCAAGGGGACTTTAGCAGTTTTGAAAGGGTTCCGGTCTCTTATTGCTGGACACACAGGACTCTTAAAGGACATTTTTCCTTCCTGTTTGAGTATCTTTAAAAACGTGGTAAACGTAGCCTGAGCTCCATCACCCTCTCCATCACGACCTTTATTTTTACCTACAGACGATAAAGAGTGAGTCAAACAGACACACATTACTAAACAATGCTCTGACCTTTAGGGGAAAATCCACACAATTTACACAAATTCCCCTAAACTTATCTTTGTGTTTCACCTCTAACATTTGTGTGGAATGCTCATGAAATTAGCTCAACGTTACATAAATAAATAAATAAATAAATAAATAAATAAAGACAAACACAAGGATATTAGCTAAATGTTGTGTTGCTTCTCGTATTCATTTTGAAATCGGTCATCATTTATCTTTATACGCCTCATATATTATTAGTATTATTTGTAGTAGTCGTACTGAATGACACACCGTTGTTCCTCAAAATGGCAGAACACAGCGGTTTAGTTAGCAGCCGATGCTAACTGTAAACTCTGTAATTTTAGCAGTACAAAGTCTTTTTTTTTAGTTGTTTACCAACACATCTGAGGTAAATGTTGACATTCCAGATCAGTTTGTCTCATTTTTACAGTCTCTAACTGTTTAGATGGTCTTTAATAAAGACTGCATGTGAGCTAGCTAAATCATTTGCCTCAGCTAGCTTGGCTTCTTTGCTGCCAGGTTGCCTAGCAACAGTGCGGTCTTGACTTCAGACGCTTGAAGCAGCATTTTTTGTGTGTGGATATTATAAATCTAGATATTTATTGTTTAGCAGAATAAAGTCCAGACTTTTTCTTAATTTTAGATATTATATTTAACTGTATTATTATTATTTTAAAACCTCTTAGATTAGATTTTGTTTCCGTGACCTCATTATCTGAATAATGTTCACCAGATAACTAGATCAGATATGAAACCCCGGATTACAAGTGAAACCTTCCCACCTGCATTAAAACGAGAGAAACGGAAGGATATTTATATTCCTTCTGTGGTGGCGTCACGCTCTGATTGCGCACGTCTTCTTACTCAGTGTGATATCGAGCAGGCGTGTGAGTCATGAAGATAATCAGGATCAGTCCTGGGACGTGAAGTGGAACCGAACTTGTCCTATTTTCTACATGCTTAATGAGTCTGATGACTCTGAAACGACCAATCACAAACGGCTTCCTCGTTATACTGTATACACTCACGACATAGAGCACAACATAACGGCCACGTCAACTCTACACAGTGTTCGAACCCAATTAGAGATTCTCACACACACACACACACACACACACACACACACACACACACACAAAGCCAAAAGGTTTAAGATGTATATCCACTGAATAAAAGTAGTTCTTAAACAGATCATTTTAAACAGACGAGGAAGACGACATGGGCGTTATGTAAACTGAACCAGCGGTTCTGGAAGTTTTTCGCACACACTGCAGCAGCGGAAAGCCCAGAAGTAGATGCGTGACGCTGTGTTTCTGTGATTTTGTTCATGTTGAAAATCTCCAATATCAAGAATTTCCACGCATAAAATAACAAACAGGAAATCCAGTTGGACTGAACAAACTCAGAAATCCGACTCTAATCAGTTCTGCAACAGTGCACAACAGCGGCTCGAAAGCAGTCAGACAGATTCGATGCTTTTTTGCCATTTCAGACTACAGGAAATCTTTCCTACTCAAATCAGATATTTAAAATTTTAAAGCCTGATTGCACGGGGTTAAACTCTTACCAGGATCCAATCCAGGCACAAAATTTGTCTAAGTATGTCGCTCTAATTAGATTTTTCAGATCAGAATTTGAGTTCAGTCCAAAAGGATTCAGACTTTTATACCAGATTCGAGTCAAAATGGATTCCATGGGTGTTAATTGCCTAAGTTTCTCATTTGTGCCCTTCGCAAAAAAAAAAAAAAAAAAAAAAAAAAAAAGAGCTGTATTAATACAATGATAATGAATGTGAAGCAAATGCGATTACAGTGTAAACAGAGAAATCTGATTCGGTTTCTTCTAATTAGAGTTTAAACACAGCTGACACGTGTCAGAGCTGCTGAAGTGGTGCGTAACATGTTTGAAAAGCGTCCTGGATTCTTTCCTGCATTTTTAATAATCCTGATGCGGTTAAAAGACGCATGAAACGACTCTGTGTTTCGCACCCGGCTGAGAACCGTTGATGAGGCTGGGATTTGGAGGAATGGAATACAATGATGAATGTTTATTTATTGTTCTGGTGTAATTGCTGAATTGGAGAGTCGAGTGGAGAGTTTCTCTCTCCATGCTGGTGACTCTCACTGTGCTTTTGGCTGTCGAGTGTGCGTCGAGAGTGTGTGTGAGAGAGTGTGCGTGAGTGTGTGTGAGAGTGTGTGCGAGTGTGCGCACCTGCATGCCTACAGTCCTCTTATTCCTGTCATATGGCTGAACGCAGTGTCTCCTCTCCTCTCCGGTGTGACTCCGTCTGGGTTCTTTTTGATGTCTTTTCCCCGTGTAGGAACCACACTGGGACAGCAGAACCGACCCAATCTGTGACTCCTACACACACACTATACACGGCATCGGATCGGGCTCAGGGCCATGGATGCTCATGCTGAGTTGCCCTTTCCAAGAGAAAGAGACAGCATGCGCTCCAGAAAAACCCCACGGCCGGGGCATTTAGCTCCCGCATGACGCCTGCTGCTTCCTGTTCGCTCGTTGCTGCAGAGGTTTAGCAGGAAAGCAGGAGCTCGGCTCTCCTCTGCACTTTACTTAAGAGATTAATTTAAAAAAAAAAAAACGAGCAGCAGGTTTGTATCTGTAGCACTAAAGAGAGGCTTTAATCACCAGAACCTACGTCGCTGAAACTACACACAGACCGAACACAAGATCTGGGAGGCGTCCAAAATTGAATTACAAACATTTATCCCATCTTAAAGCATGCCAGATAATCTGTTGACATTCAAACTAGTTCATTTATCCGTCAATATCCTAATTTCACCAAGAACTGGGCGTCTCCGTGGACCAAGGGGGCATGGCTCAAGTCAAATCTGATTAATCATAAACTCATTTAAGAATAGAGCGTAAACACTACTCTCTTCACTTCTATTAACATTAACAATATACTGCATTTATTTAACTATATAACAAAACATAATGCTAGCTAGCTTGCCTAAACTGCTAGAGATGCTACACTAATGTTAGCTGGCTAATGTTAGCTAGATATTTTATCGCTAAACTATTCTACTGTATTATTAAGTACACGCTAATCAGTGCAGCACGTCACAGAAGATCAAAGAGAAAAACAGGCTAGCAGTCACGTCTGATTTAAACAATTACTGTTCAAGCAATTCGATCTCTTTTCAGTCGTCACGTGATCTCACGTTTACCAAACAGCCAATCAGAACCTGTCCCCGATCAAGCCTTTAGTCTCTACAAGTCTGTCTCGCTCTGTGCTTGGTTTAACTCTTGACATGATCGTGGCTTATATTTTGTTTGCAAACTGATGTCACATTACTGGGAGGTGAGAAAGCAGACAGAAAACACACACACACACACACACACTCAGATGGATCATAATTAGGTCGTAATGAGCTGTTTGGTTCATTTGCACCTCTCCAACACCTGGACTCCCTCCATCAATCTGCTTTACACACACAGGACACGTTAATTTAGTGAAGAAGCGACAGAGACGTCGGCTCAGGCGTGCGAACATCCCTCACGCCCATGGCGTTTATCTGAGCAGATCAGGGACTGGCCTAATAATAAATTATTTCATCCTTTATGGCATTTCATCATATAGAAACCCTCATAGAATTTGTAATGGTTATAATGGAAATTATATTGGTTTTAATGGTTATAATGGGAAGTGTATTGGTGTTAATGGAAACTGTACTGGTCCCTATGGGTATCTAATGGTAATTTGTTGCCTTCTGTTGGTGGCATGTTATGTCTAGGTAAGTTAAGGATCAGTAATGGTGTTAATAATTATCTGATGGTTTGTAATGGTTTGGGTAGTGGAAACCATTAGGAATTCTGTAAAAAAAAAAAAAAAAAAAAACCATGTTTTTTCCCATTCACACGAAAACCATGAAGGCTTAAGTTTCTTCACCGTTAAAGGTTTTCAAAAAGCTTAATTTGATCCAAAACACTGTTTCTGTGTGGAGAAAAAGTGTTTACGTGTGGACTTCAGTCATGGACGACTCTCAGCAAGGGGCGCAGGGGCGTGTCGGTGCTTTAAAGGGACAGATGTTCCATACAAAGAGTTGTAAAAGTTTTTAAAAAGTTGGAACTGCTGATCTTGTTTACGCAAAACATTTAAAGTAGCCAAATTAGATGTGAAAACTGCAGACCTGGCAACCCTGCGCGCACACTCAGTTTCCAGCAAGAGGAAGAGGAGAACATATCAAAAATATCAAATATAATTCAATTAAAAAAGAAACAAAATGAAAATCATTCGTTATATTACATATAGCATATTTTATTTCTGAACCCAGTTTGAGGTGTTTGATCAGTCAATATGACGCATTACCAGCCTGTGTGTGTGTGTGCGTGTGTGTGTGTGTGTGTTCTTTTTTCTCCATGTTGAATAATGAATCTTTGCTGGTTTGTCTCAGGATGTAATTACACTTTACAGCCTCTAAAGCAGGACGTTTATATTCATGCTCTATGACTCTGCATATTGCTTTTGTCGGATAAATGGACAGGAGCGTGTCGACTTTCTTATTCGAGCTTCACTCCATCCGGAGAGATTTTATACCCGCCATCTGCACCATCATAAAAGTTTATATCCTCTATTCTACGATAAAGTTTTCACTGCACCTTAACGGCGAGGTGTGTAACATCATAACACTTAGAATACAGATGCATCATCCCATCGTTAATAAACAGCGTCGCCTAGTTCTGGATCCTGATTGGTCAGACGGTGTTGATTCATTTTCTCTAACAGCAGCTCTGACGGAAGTTCCGGCTGCAATTCAACTCACAGGTTCATATTAACGCGCCCCTTATAATGATAATACGTTATCGTTTCTATAGCAACAGCTCACAGTGTTTATAGCTGCTGATAAAAGGATGGATGTGTCATTGTTTAATAAGTGAAACAATTGCAATCGTCGACAAATTGCTGTTGTAGAATAGAAATGAAGCACTTGCTGAAGGAAAATAATCAACGTCATCGTGGATGTTAACAGTAACGCCGCTTTATCATTTCCTCGTTGTGTTTTATTTATATTTACTGGAAAAAAAAAATACACATCATTAGTCATTAAAAGTGGCTTTACCTGAAACGCAGTCGATCAGGTGTGATGTTTTCCGCTGTAATGAACAAAGAAACACAATAAACAATGCAATACATCTGCATTTAACAGTTGAACCACTGACAGGAATGTTGTTTGTCATGTTGTTTGTCATGTTAGCTTTAACGAGCACGTCTCAAATGTTAAAATTCATCCACAGTGTGAGGAAAAATAACCCCCCAAGAGAACCATGAGGGGGCGTGTCCGAAAAATCTGAAAAACTAACTCAGATCATAGGAGTTTCATTTAATGATAAATAAATAAATGAATAAATGTTATTTTATTCATGTGAACGTGTGATGATTCATAAACAGATTCGGTGCGTGATGTTAAACTGGCTGTTGTGTGGGTGCACGTCCCGCACGTGTAGCTCCAGTGCACAAGTAAAACACACCAACTTCAACACCCGTTTTAACAAATTTAACCTGGAAGTCGAGGAACGCGAGCCCTTTCTGAGCGTTGTGTATTCGTCAGGGTGGGACCCGTCGTGTGGAGTCGCATCTCGTTGCTCGGAGTTGGAGATATTTCTCTCTGAAGGACGTCAGGCTGAGTGTAAATAATAAATAAGTGCATCTGCTGGTTCCTGTTTTGTAGCCTGTTCCTGCGTCTCATTAAGTCAGCGAGCTGGAGTTCGGAGTTACGAGTCGTTCTGCTCATTGTCGAGTAACGCCGGAGAGCACGCGGCCTGATCAATAATGTATGGCGGCAGCCCGGAGCTTTAAAAGCACACGCATGCTTCAGACGGCTGGGTGCTGGCGCTCCTCTGGAACAGCGTCCTCGAGGGGGCTGCATGAAATTAATGAGACCACACGTTTATTCTTGCCTCCGAGTGTGAATCACAAACACCTTCAAATCTGGAAGCATCTAATGAACACCTTCTCAGGGAAGATGGACTTCACGTCACTTAATCAAAATCAATCAGCATTAAAAAAAAAAAAAAAAAAAAAAACACACAACTTCCTGACACTTTTCTAGTAACGGTATTAACCGGCGTTCTACTGAACCTACAGAACTCCAACATGGTCCATAAAGAATACACCACAGTGTGTGTGTGTGTGTGTGTGTGTGGTGCTGTTTGAGGAAAATAATCAGCGACAGGGTGGTGTGAACCTGTTATTTTCCTCTAACAGCACCACACACACTGTTTTATTCCCCTTACACCGCAGCAATGTTCCAAATGTTACAATTTTCTATTTATCAAACGAACACGTCATACCTTTTATCCATTTATAGTTACACGTATTGGACCAGGAAACAAGTTCCTGTTCTCACTTGTGTTATAAACAGTCGTTCCCCCTCTTGAAATTAATAAGACAAAAAATAAATAAAATAAAACAAAAACTCAGCTAGTCATGCTACCAAACCACAAGCTAGCATTATTTTATACACTGGTATCTTTAGTAACTCTTAACTTTAATGAGTCTACTAGTTTAAAAAGTCAGCTTCTTTTAGCCCGTTTATCATCATGCTAGTTTGTGATTAGCCTGTTTCCTAAAGATAGATAAACATCATCACACGCACGTCACAGCACGTTTACTGCCACCCTACCTCACTGTCTCTCCCCACACTACATCACTCAGTGTTTTGTACTTGTACTCTGCTCAATGACAATAACTTGTCTAATCTAATCTAATCTAATTACGAACAAAGCTTAGATAGCTATCCTACTTAATGCTGTAATGTGGATAGAGTTCTTTCGTCAGAACGAGGAGACCGGCGGCTCAAAGGTAAAACGGCGAAAGGAAGTTAAACGACACAGACGTGTTAAATAACAGACTGAAACACAAGTACGAGCACTTGATGCAGCTCTTTGAGAGACACTAGCATAGCACGGGGATTGAAACACAGCCGGATTTGTGGGAGAATCAGAAGGTGGTAAAGAAGCTTCTCGCTTTTGTGTCACGTCTTCAGCGTCGTTATGTGAAGATCGTCGCCATCTGCCCGCTGCCCCTGTAGGCCTGTTTCTGCGCGCACCATGTGTCTCCACATTAAAGGGAAAGTTAGCGCAGCGCTCGTCAACATTTATCACTCCCCCGAGTCGAGTTTAAGCCCAGTCTTTTCCAGATGTGCCTCCGTGTCACATCATAAGCATTCCTCTGTCGGAAGGATGCGCTAGTTTCAGTCGGCGTGCAGGTGTGATTTAGAACACACAGCTCATTAGCAATTCTTTTTTTTCCCCCTCGTTCTTTTCTTTAAGTCAAGAGACAATAAGTAGGAATTAAAAGCACTCATGACTCGGTGCAAGACTTTACCAGTGGCTCTAATTTTCCTGTTCAGAGTGTAGAGGATGTCAAATCAGGGGGAAGACTGTGGGAAGGCTGCTCGCAGGAGTGTACACACACACACACACACACACACACACACACACACACACAGCACTGCATTGTGGTCAGAGACACTTTTAAACGCAATGCTAGTTAATTGACATTTAGTCAAGTGGGAGAAGGAAGTTGGGATTACGCTCGGATCAACACACTAGCAATTAAACCAAGCTGCTAACTCAAGACAAGGTTTCTTTCCCCCCTTTTTCATAGATTCTTCTATATATTCTATATGCACCAATCAGCCATAACTTAAAACCACCGGTCAGGGGGTGGGAGATATTTATTAGGCAGCAAGTGAACAGTCAGTTCTCACAGTTGACGTGTTGGAAGCAGGAGAAATGGGCAAGGGAGAAATTGTGATGTCTAGACGTCTGGGTCAGAGCAGGGGTTAGTAATTTAAGGGGTTAGTACCTACCAAAAGTGGTCCAAGGAAGGAGAACCGGTGAACTGGAGACAGGGTCGTGGGCTCCCATGGCTCACTGATGCGTGTGGGAAGTGAAGGCTAGTCCGTCTGGTCCGATCCCACAGAAGATCTACTGCAGAACTGCTGAAGTTGTTCATGCTGGATCTGATAGAAAGGAGTCAGAACACACAGAGCATCACAGCTTGCTGCGTAGCTGCAGAGCGTACAGAGCGTCCACGCTGAATCCCGACTCAAATCGTCTCTACTATTACCAACCTTACCTTAAACATTTTACAGTTAAGCTTTAAACACATCATGCACTTTTTATATATTTATGTACATGTGATTAAAGTATTTATTTGCCATCAGCACTTTTTAAAAACTGTCTACTCATGCAGCATCATAAAAGAGTTCCAGAGGATGATTGAGACTGATGAGAGTTAATGAGCAGGAGGATCTGGCCGACGTCCTGCACCTTCTCTCCTCACGCGTGTATCTGAACCGTCAGCATGTGAGCACGTGAGCTGGCTGTAATGAAGAACGCGCCGTCGTGGGACGTTTACAACCCTCACATGAGCACGTTGCAGACGAGAAGCTCCAGCGAAACCAATTAAAAGGAGAGCAGAGGGACGGAGAGCGGATCCAGATGATGATGATGATGATGATTCGTGGTGTGTAATAAAGCGCTCTGTGGAGTCAGAAAACTCAAACTAGACCTGCTCACTACATGAACAGGGGATATTAACACACACACACACACACACACACACACACACACACACACACACACACCCCCCAAGTGAATCTCCATCAAAAGGTCTACAAACCAGGAGTTCATTTCCTTTCGAAAGCAACTGCAAGGACGAAATCAAAATTTTATAAACTGCACGATTAAATCTGTGGTTTATTTTTTTTTTAAATCTCTCAAAATTTAACACAGATTTTGTTGTGCACTTATGCGCTTCCAGTTTGTAGACCCGCCCTCTCAGCTCTCTGGCCCATCCACTTGGCCACGCCCCTTCAAATGTACAAGAAAATTCTACCACACAAACTCTAGCACAAATTTCAACAACTAATTAAACAACAACTTATTGCAAAAGGCTAGCATGATGCTACAAAAACACAAATCATGACTTCATTGTTGCATTTACATAGGAAATGTTTTAAATAACTCCGAACCCCTGCGTGCCGTGTCTCCTGCGTAACACTGATGTTTCTCACGTTTGTATTTTCTCACTTACTATATAAGAAGCTAATCATTTTGCTAGTCACGTCACTACTCACGTCTGTTGCTTGTTCTCAACAATGAAATCAAAGCACCTTGAAATTGTAATGTTTATAGAAACGCGTACAAGAACAGAGTAACACAAATTTGAGAATAAGTCTTTTTTATTTACATTTCAGAGTAGATATAAAACATTTAGCTCAAAATGTGCAATAATAAAAACCAGCACACAGCTTTCCTCTTCCGAGATCTAAAATACGTGTGAAAACGTCTGAAAATTTCTTCCCATACGTGTTGGAAACAAATGGAACAAAAAACACAACATGTGGCATTCGCCCCTTCGCCTCATCCCAAAAAATCCGATTTATCCATGAAACACACGCGGACTGAAGGACAGCCATGAAGTCAGACACAAGAAAAGAAAAATGAAAACGTACCAATGAGGAAAACCCCAAAACAACCTCCCTTCCCTAAAAACGGGAAACGACTCGGCCTTCAGCCAGGCCTGTGCTGATAATCACTTACACGATATCGTAATATTCACATACGTTACCGTTATCGAGGGAAGTTTAAAGATCCTCGCCCTTGTGTTCCAGACGTCCGTGACGAAGACGTCTTCGCAGGTAGCGTTATTGTGCTCACATTTAAAAAGCAGCATGAAAATTGTTTTAAACGATCTCCGTACGTCGTTCTCAGAGCGTCATCGTAAAAACATCGAAAGAACGGACACAATGATGATTCTTCACTTTTCAGTTAAAATGCTCACCAACACGTCGTTATTTTAAAGCTGCAGGACGTTATTTATTTTAACAAAACGTTACTGTTGACAATAAAAGGAAGATTTTTTTTTTTAAACTAGAAAATTATTTAACAGAAATTTTTAAAAAATTATTTATTTAATATGTGGCGGTCTTCCAAGTCGCCGCTGAGCTGGAACTCTGAGTGGATTTAGCCTTTAATCCTGCCATTTTTATTTATTTATTTATAAAACAGATTTACACAAGCACCTTGGGGACGACTTAAATATGTAGATCTGAATGTTTATGGACGTGTCACTCAAATTAAACCGTGGTTCAATCTTGTAGAATTTGTTGGGGGGGGGGGGGGGGGGGGTACTTGACAGGCGTTCCATCTTAAGTTGATTAAAATGAACCAAATGCTAAAATGTTACATATTGCAGCTTTAAAATACAACAGTGTGATGAATAAAAATGTAACGTACTTTTACACCGTACGGCAAACAATTTAAAAACAACATTACAGAATGGAAAAAAAAAAAAAAAAAAACGTGTGCGAGATATTTCACTGTACGTGTGTTGAATTTGTGACGAAGCTCCGCCCACACCGGCTCATGTAATACGTATCGTAGCATTATATCTCTGTTCGCAGATCGCCAGAAATCGTTCCTACGCTTATATTTAGCTAACGTGATGCGATCTCACCGATAACGTACGAGTTTAGTTTATATCTAAGCGGACTGGTTAGCGAGTGAAACGCTTCTGAGCAGCGAATAAATGATCATGTTACAATTATCACGAAACGAGAAACGGAATATTTCAGCGTCGACGCACAAATCGAATCACATCGGCAGGTCGAATCGAATTATCGCCCGCTTAAACTTCGGAGCAAAGCACAACACGTATTCAAGTAACGGGAGAAGCCGCTGTAACGCATCGTACGTGCACCAGTGCTCATTTAGAACATCACGTCTTAAAAAAACCAACAAAAAGACGAGCAGCGTGATAAACATTCATATGTACAGACATCCTCCATGAGCAGAGACTCTAACGTCGCTCCTAAACTACAAGACCAGGATAAAGTTCACGCAGAAAAATAAAAAAGTACCAATAACGAGGATAAGTTTCGAATAAGGTCGTAATGAGAGACCTGCGTGATGTCATCATGAACTCTTTGCATCACCAGGAAGGGAAGCGTTATACAGAACCATGTGGTCCTGATACTGCGATAAATTACGCTCCGATACGCTTTTTATTCTTATTTTATATATTATTATAGATGCCAAACTTTGTCCACGGTTACTCGCAGCTGGACGTTAAAATTTACTTCATTGATTCGTGATATAAAGGTGTAATATCAGCACACGCCCATTCAACACGACATTTCACCTAAATGTAATAAAACTCACTGGATGACCAACAAAACACTGAGTCACATGACCAGGAAACGTAAACAAAATTAGGCACGTGCCAATAAACGATATTCAACGTGATACATATCGTGTATATATATATACACACACACACGTGATCTGTGAGATAGAACCAATAACAGAACCACGTTTATTCTAATGAACGCACCAAAAACAAAAACGGAGAACTAAACGTGGATAAATTTATTTATTTATTTATTTTAAACGTACCATTAATCGTGTTTATATAATCCTTCACCTCCTACAGACCTGAACGAATCCAGACCCATGATCCCGGACATGTTCACTATTCCCTACAGATTGCACTGTGGGTGTTCGATACTCGTTAAGGTACATCATGTGGGCACTAATCTGTTGCAGTGCATTATGGGATTTCACTTTTCACAACATGCTAGTGCGTGAACACAAAGCGGTTCGGCACACACAGAGGAATCCATTTAGGGAATTTTAATGGAATGTATTAAACTCCGTAAGAAGGCTAACACCTGGCTAACGTCGAGTTTGAGATTCAATTTAGCGCTAATTATGATTTAGCATACATGCAGACAAAGAGTCCATTACTGCTACCTCTTTTTTTTTTTTTGGAAATGTGCATTCAGCTATATCCTCAGGCTATATCCATGACACGTCCACATACGCACTATACCTGCGTTTTTACATTATTTAGAACTTAGCTAGGCTAACGAATGTTACTAACATTGCTGCTAGCTATATCTGTTCCGGTAACGTAGCCTAGGAATTCCTTAATCGTTAAATTTATACTTAATAAAGACTTGCTAAAATAAAAGACAGATTTGCGATCGATTTCAGGTTCGTCGCATTACAGATAACAATCCAATTTTTTTTTTTAAAGAACAGAAATCTGTGTGATAAAAATTCATTTAAAAGAAGTTTTGAAGGGGAGGGCAACATGGTAAGATCTGAATATTGTGGTAAATTAAAAGTTTTATTTATGGTGAATGAAATATCTTTAGATTTATAACGCGATACAATTTGTTATCAAACACCAGTAAAACTAAACACTGTAATACACACCGTGACACGATGTTTTACCACGAGGCCCTTCCTTCAGTAAAGAAACGTGACGAGTTTAGAGCTTATTAGTGTGCTAAAATGTCATTAAGGCAAAGATTAAACAAATTTTACGTCGTTCCTGTATTTGTTCCTGGAATTAAAACGCACGTTAGAAATAATACTAGACGTCTAAACGAGCATGCAGGAGTGATACGCCCTGTTCACTCGACCCACCGTCTTAACATCTCATCTGCTACTTAATCTAACACTCAACAAACAAACAAACATCACCGTTTTCCTCTGACGTAAAAAACATGGAATTTAATGGCGTGACGAGCCACGAGAAGACTGTTCGTTCTGACATCCTAGAAAGTGCAAGAAGCGACGTGCATCCTGTCGGCTCAGTAGTGTTTCTCTTGCAGGTAATCTTTCATCTTGTTGGGTAAAGGCAATTTCTGGATCAGGTCTATGCGTGTGTACTGACGAATCACGAACCGGCACGAGTACTGCAGCGATCGCACTTGCATAAACCGTGAAACGGGATTGGTCAGTCTGACGGGGTACGTCACAGACCCCGGTAAACGCGATCTGGAGTAGCAGAACGCGCCGTTCTCCGAATCCCTGATGGAGTTGTCGATGAGCTCTACGATGGACGTGTGGCCTTCCATGTCGGGCTGCTCGTAGAAGCTGAACGAGCCGTTGGAATGCTCGATTCGAGTATGAAGCGTCTTTCCTTGCGAGCGAAAACTCAAACTTAGAAGATAGCGCTCGTCTGAACTGTCACGAACCAAAAAGGAACCATCCGGAAGGTTTGCGAGCTTCTCCTCAGCTTCCCAGCGTGTGATCGGACCCCAGTACCATCCCTGCTTGGCCAGTTTCTTCAGCTCCACCGTGAGACTCGTGACCACCATCGGACCGCCGGTCTGCACCGCGTCGTAGACCCGCTGGACTCCTGGAGCCGAGTTCGGATCAAAGCTGAGATGTTCCAGAACCGAATCGGCTACTCGGGTGCCACCGAACCGAACAGGAAGGCTGCTAACAGGAAGTGGAGGTAGCAGAGGAGACTCCAGGCGTGAGCTTTGCAACAGAACGTTAGCGGTGTTCAGAATGAGCCGGTTTACTGACGGCTCCATGAAAATGTCAGGAGACAGGAGGTCATGACTGATGGAGTCTTCGTCGGCGTGAAGAGAACACTCGCTCTGAGGCAACACGTCCATCGGTGACGTTACGTCCAGGCAATAAGACCGAGGCGGCTCGTCTCCGGCGAAAAGTCCATCGTCTAAAGGCATCGTGTACTGAATATAATCCTGAGCAGTGAGGCCGATGACTACAGGCACGTGATCGTCCATTTCCAGATCGCCGTTCTGAGGGTCGGGACTCCGACCGTCAAACATCTCGTCTCCCAGGAAGTTCTTCTGGACGGCGTTGAGAGATAAACTCGAGTTGCTGGACGGGATCAGCGCGCTGACTCTGGCGTTGCATGTCTCCTCCGAGCTCGTCACTCTGAGAGGCCATGGCGTCGGGCTGTAATGGTGGCTCTGTAAAGATGTTGTTCGAGACGAATGCTGTGACTTCAGGTCGCGAAACGTGATGGGCTCCGACGACGACGAGAACGCGTCATCATCGATCGAGCAGACGGACGGAGAACTCGCTTTCACCTTTGGTTTCTGCTTCGTCGATAGTCTCCTCTTCAGCGTTCCCATAAGACCCTCGCTTTTAGAGCGACTTTTACATCCCTTCAACTCCTCGTTATCCAAATTATCGCCCACGAGGTCCTTGCTATAGCAGCCTCCGTAAAGAGAAGGCTCCGAAGGAAAACCGGTGGACAGGTCCGGCTGTGACACCGCGTACTCGTTCTCTTCTTTCCCTTTTATGCTCAATGACTTTCTGATTGTGTTCAGACTAAATTTCTTCATCCTGGATATTCCCTGTGCGAGAACCAGTCACACTAAACCGTCCCAGAGAAGAAGAACGAAGAAGAACGACGGAGAAGAAGAAGGCGAACGTGAACACTTTCACATCGCTAATCACACGAGACGGCCATGCCTAGAAAATAAAAAGGCGGAAAAACATTATATAGTTATATACTACATATAAACAAACCTGACTGTATAGTAAACAGAAAGAGTACAATAAATGAGATGTAGATCGGTATTGGGCCCGAAAATCATCTGAAACAACGTAAACCACGAGGCGTGTTATACGAGATTTGTATTAAATCAGTATAATGTAACGGCCCATACTCACACCTCCGATACCGGTGTCGAAAAGGTAAAAAGTGGGATTAGTGCAAAATACAATGTGTACAAACAACTAAACCCTGCTTTTGGATAAGCAGTGTAATAAATACTGACAGTGTAAGAAATGTTTTGGGAAAATATTACTGTAATCTGTAATGATATGATGCTGTGCTGATAAACAACATTTATAGTTATTTAGAAATAACAGGTAACTATTTTATCACGATGCAATAATTAATCAATATTATAATTAATGTGGCCCTATGACTGAATTAAAAATAGGAGGAAAACATTAATAAACTCCACTAAACATGGCCTGTCTCATGAAGTGAAAGTTTATAAAAATAAAAAAAAATCTTGTATTAAAACTTGTTTAGTTTGACTTTTATCTGAATAATAGTAAGTTATCTGCAAGGCATTTCTTCAGGCCTGAATCTGGACCTCCAGAACATTAGCACCTGAGCTACACCAGAAACCACAATAAGAACAATTTGTGCTCTCACAATTTGAAGATGAAAAAAATAACCTCGTTACCTTCACGTCCTCTGGGACACTCTGTCAGCTAACCGCAGTCCTCATACTGTTCTTTATAAAACACATGAAGCCTGAGGCTCACAAAGCTTCAAGACGTTTTCTGATATTTCAGCTAAAACGTTAGCATGGGGCTTCTACTCGCCTGAAGCGCGCGTGCGCGCCGTTTTCACGCATGCGCAGTCACGGAGTGACGCACGAGAGCTTTTTGACTTGACAGCCTTGTTTAGCTTAGCTTTAGCTCAAAGGTTAGCTAGAATTTTAGTTTGGCCTTACGAAAATATATATTTGTATACATTTAATAATAAATGGTCGTGTGTTTCTATCATACACCGTCCATGTGATAGTGTTTTGATGGATTTCAAAGTAACTGCTTAAAAAAAATTCATGTCCCCGACTTGCTAGCACTAGTGTTAGCTTTAAGCATTAGCTAGCATTTCTTTCTGTCAGTTCTTTCTGCCTCTTTGTTGAGAAAGCGCGGTGACCTTTGACGTCACTACGGTGGTCAGGGAGGACATGGGCGACGTAATAATATTATCACAACGAGAATTGTAAAATTTGAGATATTCTGTGTCGACTGGAAGAATTTATATATATATTTTTAAAGTTCAGAATGAATTAAAATTCGGACGTTTTTGTGAATACATGCTCCAACTGAATCGAATTTAACACAATTGACATAGGCTACATTACATTGATTTCACATGGAAAATGAGATACAAACTCTAAATAAACTCGACATTTTATGCCAACTTAATGTGATTCTTAATAAAATACATATTTCTCTCATATTTTTTATTCTACATTTTTATGAAGGGTGCCAATAATTCTAGCATCCACTGTAACTGAGTTCACGAGGACTAGCCACATAATTTAGCTAACGTTACGAAGGAAGATTAAACCTAATTTAGTGTACTTTATCATTAACAATAAATCTAACGTCCTAGTCAAACTGCTAACTTGGTGTTTGATAGCTTGTTAACTTTTTGTAAGCTGTGAGCGTTTACATGTAAATTAGCATGTGGTTCGACACTCAGCATAGAAATCTGAGCCAAATATTGTCAGGTTGATGCTCATAAGGGTCAATTATTGGCTTAATCAGATATCCTAATTAACGTTACATATGGCTGAACGATATAAAAAATAAAAATAACAAGATCGTTTTGTAACATCACCCTGCCTTTCAGTTATGTTGTGAGGAATTTTTAAAGCAAATTAATTTCATTAATTTACTCATATCCTAAAGTTACACCAGTTTCTAGATTCACAAAAAAAAGAGTAGCTATTTTTGATAAGTTGCTGCTTCTTTTCTTATTTGTAGGATTAGCAAGTCTAAATAAAATTTAAATATGTTGGGTAACATTCAAATATTTTACAAACTGTTTAAAATGACATCTCTACATTCCCAAAGTGAGCGACATTACTCTGTCAAGGATTAGCGCTAACGTTAAAATTTAGCTAATGTTTGAAAGGTATTAGGAAGTGATGCTTGCTTTACAGTTGCTAGCATGATATTTATTTAGTCTAACATAATACTAATCCATTAGCTGGTTTGCAAAACAGCAATTAAAAAAGAAGTACTGTTTATGCACATTCTATTCCTGTGGGTATTTTCGCTGGTAAAATTATGTTGGAAGGTTCCGGCATCAGGATCTCAGCAAAACCCCACAGACCTACAGACCGCCATGGCGGCTCAGATCGTAGCTCCATGTTTCAGTACAGATCCTCAGATGATTCAGTGGTGGTCTAATTAGTGTCAGTATGGCTTCAGGAAGAGCGCCTGTGCGTTCCTTTGGTTAATTGATGTCACACTTGGCTCTTTATTAGTTTTTTTACTCCTGTACTTTCTTTCTCTGACAGTGTTGTGTTTTTGCGGTTGGATGTGCTGAAGGATGCGGTGTGAAGACACTTACAGCGGGAAAGCCTAATTACTTCACCTTATTAGAGCTGTTCATGAGGCATGGTACAGGGTTTTCACCCTCTTAAATGTGCTAATTAAAAGTCACACTTTGAATTCTATTTCGACTCCCAATTGTGCTTTACATTGTCACACAGTCGGTCTTTCACCACCATACAACGTAGTGACAATAATCAGATATACAATACACTATTAATTATACGAATGAAAGCAAGATAAAGCGACATAAGCAGACACCAGGGGGCGCAATAACAAATACTGCAGCCTGTTCACATAGTGTTATCAGTTAAATTGTAATATCATTATCATTGTAACCTTAAAGGAGCATTCACCTTGTTGTATGAAGCCTGACCGTCTCACCGGTGTCGCCATCCCGAAGGGGTCAACTTTCCAAATGAACTTATCAACTTGAATTGTATTAAAAGTTCGACAAAAATATAAACACACTGCGTATAATTTGGACGTACTTTCCACCGACACTTCAATACGAGAGAACAAGGAATTATTTTCAGCAGGAAAAAAAGTTTATTGCTTCTCATGATAAGTCAGAAGGGAAAGTCTACGAGGCGTTCAGAACAGTGCATGAATGTAAAGTGCATTAGTTGGTGACGTATTCTAATGTACTGTTGAGTATGAAATTCCCGATGTACCCGACGTACCGACGTACCGACGTACCCACAGCGCCGCCCTATTGGTGAGGCGACTTCACCGACTGAAATATTTTGTGAAAAAGTGGATCAGTTTTTAAATTACGAAATCGTTCGGTTATGAGCAGGATTCGTCCAAGTGAGTTAGTGTTTGAATTACCAAATCCTTTCAGCGAGTCAGTGAGTCCAGTGTGGACCTGTTCAATGTGTTCCATCCAAATTGTAGATTTCCAGTGTTTCTGGGCATGAGGACATACATACTCATTATAAAATAACGCAACCTGGTCAGACTGCACACGTAGACAAAGTGCATCAAGTGAATCATTTAACTGAGTCGACTCCAAATACTCGAGTGACAAAAAAAAGTAACTAAATATTTTAAATTCCTGGTGTGGTTGAGTGTGTTCTTGTCCCCGTGTAACTCACCTGTTCTCTAAGAGCTCTCATCAGAGAAGTGTACTCGAATGTAGAGATTTGTAAAGCGCACTAGGTGGCGTAGTACTCTGATGTACAGTTTAATAAGAGTTTAGGATGTAGGCTGAAACTGAAATAGCTCCCTGTACTCCCTATATTGTGCACTAAATATGTTATATTTACATTACGTTTATATTTACGCCCTATATTTTGGAACATGGCTCCATTCTGGATTCAGACATATCCGCAAACATTCAGGGAATGATTGCGTGAACACTTGGCGCGTCTTTGAAGGTCAAAGGTCACACTTAGCAGTCAGGACAGGCCATCCTTTATCAGGTGAGCATGCGGAGAGCAGCAGTGGGACAATGAGATTGATTTTGGGGCGCTGGAGCTCAGTGTGAGAGCATGATTACTCACACGTACTCACAGTGATGGGGTGATGGATCACGAATCAATGCTGATTGTCGACATGGAGCTTTTATTCGGAGAGTCGGTCAAGGTCAACTTTTACAGACGCCTATGAGACTACTTTTCTGGGGACAAAAGAAATAATAGAAAACTTTCTGTCTGATTTGAGAAAGGAGACATGAAAAGGTGTCATTGCTCTGAGAAAATGCCTCGGAGAAAACCTGTCACATCTCTTTAAAGGTGACATTCAGGAAAGATTAAAAGGCACACAAATTTTTCCTTTAAGTCAGATGCAAGTTGATCAACCAGGACGCGTTCGGTGTTGAACAAACTCATCCATACTCACGAAAACAGCTTTCCAAAACCTTTAAAACATCATAATATCTATCAAATATATCATGTATAATAATAATAATAATAATAATAATTATTATTATTATTACCACAGCACTGTTGAATTCTCAAAATCTTTTCTCTAGTAACAGTTCATCCACAGGGACGTGCACGGCAGACGCTCCACTAATAATAAACTGATTAAAAAATGATCGTTGACATGGTGAAGTTTTCTCTAAGGAGACATTTATTTAAAATTTATGGAAGGAGTCTCCAGTCCCAGAGCTTTATAACAATCAGAGGTAAAGGTGTAACTTTAAGTTTTCAGGACTGCATCACTTCTTGCTATTTGCTTATTGCTACACATTAGGAGGCGGGGCCTAAAGGGCGTGGCATCTGGCTGTCCAAGAACCTGAAGAAGAAAACTGTAGACGCTAAACATGTCTCAGCTGATTGACTACATTTGGTGCAAAAGGATGTATTTTTTTTCATCAGACTTTACCTTCGATTAATATTTAGTTTAAAAATAGCACTGATCTCACACCGTGCGCAGGAGTGTGATAATCCTGTGGTATGTAAAGGCCCATAGCATCATAGTGCGAAGGTGTTGAGGTCTATCAAACATGAAGGTGTCGTATTTAAAGCCGTATGGCACATGTAGTTTGGAGAGGCAGCGTACGAGTGGAGAAGGAAACTTCTGGAACATTCGCAGATAGAATAAATAATGATGTAGTTCAGGATTGAACTGTTATCATGAACATGTGCAGACACCATCGTACACTTCAGACATTCAAATCCTCATGAAATGTCTAAAAGAAACTTAGTTTAGATGACTATCTCAACTGTCTAAGCTGAATCTACACTAACGTAGACTACTTTAATACTGGACGACGGGATGCGTGTGTTTTTGGAGTTATGGCGTATGCGTTAGAGTCATGGTGGAGCGTCAGCGTTGCCGATGGTGACGGAGAGCCGCACGGTCGTCACTGGGAGATATCTGATGCGTCTGAGTGGGAGATAAAATGACATTACTGAGTCTTACTGATGGAGACGGTGTATAAAGACGGAATCGTGTTCCCCATCAGTCTTAGGCAGCGACAGTCCGACACTGAGCAGCTCCATGACGGTTAAACACGCCTCTGAAAAGAGTCACAAAACCACCAACTCAGATAAACTCCGCCCACTTAGGCATGAATAAACTCCAAATATTTATTCTCATTTGGAAATGGGAATAGTGTTTGTGAAGACATACAGGGAAAGAAACCACAGGTGAACCATGTTTACTGGTAAGGAGCTGCTACTATAGAGAAAGATGCCCTTGGGGGCGGGGCATATACACTCTATAAAGTATTTAATTGGACGAACACGAGACTAGTACAGGATGAGTAAAAAAAGAACAACTGCTGCTCATGACATTACGGTACAGGATCATAAAACATGAAACATCAGTGCTGGAGAGATTTGACCGCTGTTTAATGGCGCCGTGGTCGTGGAGGAGAATGTTAATCACATGTCGGTGTTCACCTGTAACGCAGCATGACTCCGAGCTCAGGGAACTGATGCGCTTCTCACCTTTTCAAGGAGACGTGTGATGGTGTCTCCTCACAGCGACAGAGCTGCTGCACGAGCATCGCTTGAAAAATGTTCTCATTTCTGAGGTTCATAAAAGTGGAACCAGAATACATTTCTCCTGGCATGATCAGTATGCGGTGCAGCTCGTCTCCAGCCCGCGTCTGAGCGCCGTCTCGCAAGGAACAGGAGAGATGATAGAAATGCAAACACTCTCTTTATTCAGGATTTAAGCAGGAACCGTGGTGATGTTCTATTCTATTCTCAGGTAGAAAATTATATAAAAGTGTCAAAACCTTGCAGAAAATATGGCTAGGAAGGAAGAGTTCTGTACTAGAGGACACAGTGTAAAAAAAAACAAACATCTACAGAGTTTACTGTAAAAATGACAAGAACGTTCAAACGAAAAAATAATCTTTACAGTAGTAACTGTTCGATCGAGTACATTTTACACATTACATCGAGTTTCCTTTTACCGTATATCAACAATAACAAAACATCCACCAATATACCAAAACATACAGGAGCTGATTTTCCCTTCAGTCATCCCCTTTAATTAAACAATTCAAACAGAAACAGGGATTTTAAGAAGATTTAAGGGTTCTTCACATCTCCCTCTGTAGAACCCTTTTATAGTCTAAACTAGTTTCCCTATCAGAAAGGGTTCCCCATAGACCACTGTCATAAGGCTAAGAAGCCTTAGTTATGGAAAGAACACTAAAAGAAGCCCTGAAAGTGATCAGAGACCGAGTACACGACGAGCGATGACTCAGACCTCTGGATGTTTCTCATGGAGAAATCTCAACCTTTCCTGATAATTTAATCCAAATTGAATCAACATTGAATCATATCTTGCAAAAAAGCTTGAATTACGATTTGCTAATGTTCTGTAATGTACGTGCAGACACATCTTCAGGTGATGCAATGATTCACACTTAAATATTCACTGTTTGATGTTTATTTAAGGAAGAAACATCCACAAAAATGACTTTTTGTCCATGTAACTGTGCACTTGGGGGAAAAAAAATCCATGAAATAACGCTGTGTAGATAAACGATGATGAAGTCTGCTGACTGGGCGAGTTATTAAATGAGATCCATTAGATCAAAAAAAAAAAAAAAAAAAAGAAGAAGAAGAAGAATGAAAGAAAACAGAATGGTATGCAGATTAGCAAAGACTTAATTATCTACTGCCTAATTTGCATATAAAACAACTTCTCAAAGAAAATTGAAAGTAGAAATCTATTGTATTGATATATATATATATACACACATACAGGTGAAGTGTAATTCTAACACAATAAAGTAACAATAAAAGGAAAAAAATTCTATTAGGGTTCTGCTCCTGGTTTGTGTTTAATGATCTGATTCCAGCTGAGTGAGTAAATCAAGTGAATCACCTCATCAGCAGGAAACGGATGCTGCTTTTCTCTCCTGATCTCGGGGCGTTTGCCGTTTCTCCCCCGAGTCGAGTCGGTGTGTATCCGCTTCCTCACGTCTGCCCTGAAGGATCATGGGTAAGGCAGATGCTGCCATCAAGAGGTACAGAGGAAAGCGTTAAATATTAAAGAGCAGAGAGCAGGAGAGCTTCTGACACGTCGAGCTGGATTATACAGAACAAGTTTAACGGGGATATTCCGAGAGACTCGTCTGTGATTTAAAAAAAGATCAAGAATGTAACGGAGCAGCAAACAATGAAAAGATCATGAATTAGTGACTGTACAGTGCTGCATTATTTGTACTTTGATCTTTGTGTTATGATTTTTTTTTTTAACGCAATCATTATTATTATCAATTGCACGCAGAGAACTAAAATAGAATGAGAGAATGCGTTGTCTTTTTTTATTTTATACTTGTTTTTATAATTATATACTGTAACTCACACAGAGCTGCGTTTAAAATCCATGAAATAAATAAACAGAAACTATAGAAATAAATGATTACTTAATTTTTCAATGAAAACTATTTATTAAGGGGACAATGTGGCTGAAATCGAAATATCCACCATGTCCCTCTGCTCCAACTTTTAGTATGAAGTTTGCTTCTTGAGCTTTGTACTGGAGCTACACGCCTCAACAAATAATGGAAGCTAACGGCTACCAGTTTAGCAGTAATTCAAACTCCATGTCTGAATCATCACACACACAGACACACAACTCTAAACACACCATACGTATATAAACAGTCTCGTAAAATAGCACAATAAGTATGTATTAAATCTTTTAATGTACATTTAGTGCACCATGCTAAACTGGAGGCTACAAGATTCTGAGACTTGTGAGTTACATTAGCCCTGCAGCTCGAGAGCTTAATTGGACATGTTGAACGTGTCCCGGCAGATCAAAAAGAAAAAGAAAAATCCTCTTTTTGTTGCGGTTACTCGAGGCATCCCTCAGGGCGCTGTACTCGGCCCGCTGCTGTTTACAGTCTACAGGCTTCTCTTCGGAATAATAATACGGATGAATTTGAACATTTGGGAAACGTGATTTTTTTAAATGTTAAAGATAAAAATGTGGCTAAAATGACAAATGGTTGAAAGGTTTGAACTGGTGGCTATAAACTGGTAGCCATTCCAACTAATGAAGCAGAATTCAGACCCAGGACTAATCTCAGCTAATGTCCATTTTCATCAGTATTGTTTATATTGCTAATAGTTTTAAGATGATAATAACACGTATAATGGATTTTAAAATAAATGTTGTAATTATAAAGTGATAAATTGAAGGACAGGGCCCGGGGGATAATGAGACACAACCCTGAGTGACTGATTCGAGCTCGGTGTGTGGAGGAAGTGTGTTCGGGTCAGAGCTGCTGCCGTTGGCGTGGGATCAGCCGCTGTCCGAAAGCAAAACACGTCAATCAGAGGCCGGGTGTTGGAGCCAGAGCTCCACTGGCATCCTGGAGGAACCAAGAAGGGTCGCGTTTCAATCTGCGCTCCCACCGAGTGGCATGTGGAATTAATCTCAGTGCCTTTCAGGGGAGATATGCACAAGAGCTGGGCCTCAAAAAAACACCAAAAAACTCCAAACACAGCAAACTCAAGGAGCTCGATGAAATCTGAAAACCTCAGAGAGGACGACTGCATGAATAAAATATACAGAAAATCAATAATAAAGAAATAAAAACAGGATGAAACTGGGACTGATGTCGAGTCTCTGGAGAAAAATGAAAAAGAGGCAAATTTTTGTTATGCACACATTAATACAAAACCCCACACACACACACACACACACACACACACACACACACACACACACACACACTCCAGGAAGAGAAAATACATCTAAAATGCAATGCAAAAATCCAGATATGTTTTTGAGCTGAAGAAGAAGTGAAGAGTCTGAACAGGGTCTTTATTTTCCTTCTGCTCAGCTGAACCTCACTGTTTCCCTCAGGTCCCCCCGCACACACACACACACACACACACACACACACACACAGGGTTCTGCTGTGTTCGCTCTTTCCTCGATAATCAGGACGAGAGCGTTATGAACTGCGCCAAACTTCCCTGAAGCGAGGCGGATTTTGGCTTCTTCCACACAGACCGTGTTTTTTTTCCTTTTCCTCCCCCGTGTCCTCTGTAAAACTCTCCCTCGCTACTCAGACTTGATGAGGCTGACTTTAAAATGCTGAAAACAGTATGTTCAAGCACATAATAAACCCCAACAAAAAGTGATGAGCTTACTCCACCGAGCTCCCGCTGTGATTAAATCTGATCTCGGCTCGGACGCTCCTGCATCGGCCTACGACTTCATCAGACTCGTCAAGTGCTTTATTCTTCTTACACCACAGCGATTTGCCAAGAGATTAAAAGTTTTATTGATTAAAGAATGCTGCGTATCTGTTTATATATTTTTTTTATCCATTTTTAGTTTCTTTGCCTCTCTCTCTCTCTCTCTCTCTCTCTCTCTCTCTCTCTCTCTCTCTCTCTCTCTCTCTCTCTCTCTCTCTCTCTCTCTCGAAGTTAATAAGGCAAAAAACCCCGCAGCTTGTTGTGTTAGCGAGAAACCACAAAGAAGCGTAAACTCCTCTGTCCTGAAGACGTCGGAGAACTTAAAGTTACAGCTTCACCTCTGACACTGGAGACTCCTTCCATAAATGTTACATAAACAGCTCCTTACTTTAAGAAACCCACTGTATCATAACACATCTTAACCAGTTTATTATCAGTGGAGCGTTCGCTGTACATGTCCCCATGAACGAGCCGTTACTATAGAAACCATAACGAATCAGAACGAGCGCGTTAATTATAGATAAAGCTGTGATTTGCAGAGCAAATCCTGTCAGAGCCGCTGTTCTAGAGAATTCATTAATCAGCACCTTTAACCAATCACCATCCAGGATTCCAGAAGAAACATGCTTTTAAATGTTAGTGAAGTACTTCAGCGCGTAGCAGCTGTATGAGCCTCACAGCGTCGGAGGGAAGACATACACATTTACTGCGCCTTGCTAATCTGGTGGCTACAAGCTTCCCGTAATTGTTAGCAACATTAGCAAACAGAAATCATGTAATAAACACTAAGTGTGTTGGTTTAACCTTTTGACTAGCCGGCTGCTCGCTAGGCCACAATGGCGCAGTTTATAATCAGCTCTCCTTTTTAAATCAGCCGCTTGATTTCATGTGAAAGCTTTAATTTAAGCCAGGTGAGGATGAGGAGCGAGCTCGGCTGGTCTCGTGCCACTCTCTAGCGGTTTGGCCTCCATCCGACCGGGACAAAGCCGCTCTTTTACGGCTGTCGCTGCTCCTGCCGCAGGGGAAATCAAACACCGTCTCCAAACAGCAGAAAGGTCAAGGATGACGTGATTCGGAAAAGACCGTGGCCCCGTGAGCCGCTTTCGCTAAGTCGCGTGGACTATAAGTAGCCCGTGGCTTTGTTTACACGCATAAACCCCTGTACCACATAAACACCGGGGCTGGGACCAGCGTTTACGCTGTCACACTTCTGTGTTCGGGTGTGTACACTTTGGCTTCAGAGTCACAAGCGGTTAAACACGCACACACCCACACACACACACACATGGGAGTAAATAGTGCACTTTGTGTTTATCTTTGATCTCATTTCTGCGCAACATTTGATTCGTTATGCACGAGTGATGTGTGTGTGTGCGTGTGTGTGTGCGTGTGTGTGTGTAAAACAATGCGCTCAGGTTGTGTAATGTGTTTAATAAAACCTGAGGGAGAAAACAAACCGGAGTTAATGTTGTAAGCTCAATTTGATGATCTGCAGAATTTGAACTCAAATAAATAAATAAACCCCGAGGCACTGCTGGGAAACTGGTCTAAAAATCTCCTCATGACCTCGAGTTCATTTTCAGCACGAGCTGATTTCCGGATGCTTGATGACGTGAGCAGAACCGAGTCGCGTTGTTCAATCGCAGGTCTACCGTTAGGGGATCTTCATCGTATAATGGGACTCTACGACAGAACACACGCTGTCACACTGGGTGCGTCTCGATCAGCTCCCTAGTTCAGAAGTTCAGGGCGCTGATCAGGGAGTCGGCCATTTTAAGGGCCGTCTCAGTCGCAACATCCTTCCTGTGCACTCGAACGTTCGCTATCTAAAAAATCCCACAATGCATCGCCAAAACCAGGGCGCATCGATGCTCACTCTGTTCCCTTACTGGACGTGATAGGGCGTGTCTCGATCAGCTCCCCAGCTCCCTCGGTAGTGACTCAGTATATGATGTACACAAGTTGGGGCTCTGCTACGGACTCTGTCTCACTACACACTGGGACACTGATGACTTCATTTCCTTCGTCTGTGAATGTAAGCAGCTTGTTATTGTGGCTCTCGATTGATTACTTACGTTAGCGATTTCTAACTTTATGTGACGTTCAATATACGATTTGTTTGAGTCATAACTTTTAAGTGTTTAATGATTTTTAAAAATACCCTAGCTAACCTCCGATCCTGCTTGAAGGACCATGACAGAAACACGTACGATTCAGTGTTTTACATCGCGAGTACGTAGTCGTGTTGCAGTGTGTAGTGAGCCAGAGTCCGTACCAGTGCCTTGTCTCGTGTACACCATTTACTGATTCACTACCTAGGGAAGTAGGGAGCTGATTGAGACGGACCCACAGTCTGGTACAGAACTCATTGGGATTGTACAGTGTGGTGAGTAATGATCTTAAAATACTGCTGAAATCACAGAATTAGGAATAGTCCAGAGTTCCTCAGGGAAACCTGAAGAAACGAATGGTAACCATTCAGCTGATTCCCATTACATGATGGAAACCATTAAAGAAGTCTGTAGTGCTTTTTTTTTTCCCAGCAGGAGAACGAGGCCAGCGGAGGGCAGTGTGTACAAAGACATGAACTTTCCTTCCTGGGTTTTCCAGAGAGATGGTTTAGTATCTGTGTGTGTGATGTGTATGTAATTATTCACGTTTTTTTTTTTTGTTGTTGTTGTTTTTTAAACCCTGGTTATATGTATATATATATGTGTGTGTGTGTGTGTGTGTGTGTGTGTGTGTGTGTGTGTGTGTGTGTGTGTGTGCTGTGAGTCTGCATCATATGTCTGCTTTTGCCTCCTCATCCATCATCTGTATAAATCAAGCTCTCCTCAGTTCCTCAGAGTCTGAATGTCAGAGCTGTGCTTTTAGGCAGCACACCATGCACTCGTAATAAAGCAAATTTTATGATTTAATTACGTTTATAAATATTACTCTGGAAATAGGTATGCATGTGGTGTGTGTGTGTGTGTGTGTGTGTGTGTGTGTGTGTGTGTGTGTGTGTGTACTGTGCTGGGGTCAGCGACAGGTGGGCACCGGGGTCCGTGCCAGGTTTCAGGATGCTGTTTTTAGCCTGGTGGAAAATTTTTGCAAAGGTTTTTCAGGAGCATTGAAGGGGGCAGTTTGGGGCTGTGGGGAAACCTCTGTGCGAGAGAGAGGGAGAGAGAGAGAGAGGGAGAGAGGTAGAGAGAGAGAGAGAGAGAGAGAGACTGAAAAAGAAGGTGTACTTTTACAGTATGTCACACTGTACGAGAGAACGCCTATGAAACCTCGGCCGAGTTCCTCAGCAGACTGCCTGAGCAGGTGAACATACTGTAGATAAATTTCTCATTAAACCACATCGCTGCTGTATTCTGGATTCTGATTGGTCAGTGTTAAAGGTGTTGATTAATTTTCTACAACAGCAGCTTCATTCGTAATTAATGCGCTCGTTCTGATACGTCGTAGTTTCCATAGTAACGGCTCGTTCACAGAAACGGATTAAAAAGCGTGTGTAATGGTTGACCTGGTGAAGTTTTTCTGTAAGGAGAAACGTGTTTATGTAACATGTATGGAAGGAGTCTCCAGTCTCAGCGCTTTGTAACAGTCTGTAACTTTACGTTTCCCAACATCTTCAGGACAGAGGAGTTTACGCTTCTTTACGGTTTCTCAGTAACACAACAAGCTGCGATTATGCGAGGGAACGAGTGTTTATAGCTGCTATAACGCAAGTGAGAACAGGAACTAATTTGTTTCACAATGTAACTATAAATGGATAAAAAGTCAGACCTGTTGTTCTTTAATAAGTAAAAAATGGTCCTCACTGGTAAATTGCTGTGGTATAAGGGGAATAGAACACTTGGGGACATGCTTTCATAGAAAAATAATCAACGTTGGGACAGTAGCTTGCATTATAGCAGTTATAAACAGTCGTTCCCTCACAGGTGTCTCTCTCCTCTGTCCTGAAGAAGTCAGAAAACTTCAACTTTTAACTCTGACGGTCAGAAATGTCTCCAGCACTGTTTTTATTACTGTTTTTTTGAATGAGCTGTTACTATAGAAACGATGACGTATCAGAACGAGCGCGTTAATTATGAATAAACCTGTCGAAGCTGCTGTTCTAAAAAATGAATCAACACCTTCTGATTTGAGAATTGATCCCTGCTTGTGGTAAAATAACATCAGTAGCAGGTCGGACAGGTGGGGTAACGGCGTACGGTGGGTCTGACGGAAGCCAGTTTTGGACCGAAAGCACTCTGACTGTAAGATGCGGTCTCGGTACGGTGGAGCTTTGTGTTTTGGCTGCTAGACTGAGATGAGTTCATGACTGTATGTAGGCCAGATAAAAATATAAGCAGCCCTGGGCCGCTACTGCTCTGTGATCTGGCGTTAAGTGAGTTAAAGGAGTTTTACGACCAAAGCATCCTTTTAGGATTTGTGATTTTTTGCCTGCGACAGCATTCTTCAAGCAAATAATCATAGAGTTCAAACCTACAGAGAATGAGAAGCTAATTCAATTAGATTAATATCTCTTTAATACTGCTCCCTCGCTAGCAAGCAGACGTTTCTGGAGCAATAAGTGAGATACACATATAATCACACCTCACCTGAACGCCGCGAGACGTCTCTAAAATTAGTCCCGTAACGTCTAATCTCAGTTTTACAGCGACTCGTTTCCTGTTGTTCCTCCTCGCGGGAATTCGTCTCATTTTCACCAGGTTTAGGTCACGGTTGAATTTAAAAAAAAAAAAAAAAAAAACATTCTCAAATACATGTGCTATTTGTGTTGCGAGGGTCAGTGTGTGAACATTTATAACCCGTTATCATTACGAAAACCAGCAGAGCGAGGAGAAGCCCCACCGCAGCGCTGCACGCATGTCAGGATCGTGTTCATTAAACCTCAGCGTGGGAGCGAGAGAAAATAAAGCTTACACGAAGGTAGTCATTGCTGACCCGCATATATATCACACACACACATACACACACACACACGGGACTCTATATGAATGCACACACCAATGCGGTCTATACGTATTTCCAGCTGCAGGCCGGAGGCAAATGAGGAAAAAATGTCAAACACATGTTGGTCAGCATGTAATCAGAACCGCATAATTTCAGGGGTGCGACATGCTAAGATCAACACTGACTCAGAATAACAACACATTACAATAGATTAGCAAACGCTACACACTGAACTGGACTGGACCGGACTGGACCGGACTGGACCGGACTGGTTCATGAGGAAAACTTTGTTAACTCTAATAGTTGTACTATCGTAGTCTATACAACAGCTAGACAGAATATAACTGTTCAACAGAATAGACTACGATGGTACTAACCCGACATTCACACTAGCCTGTGGCAAAGAGACAAGCCTGAAAGATTCGTGTGATACAACGTTCCCCGCTCACAGCTTTAGTTCCTGACCAGATTAGCATCATAGTAAACAAGCTAATCACAAACTAGCATTACAGTAAACAGATTTAAACACTAGCTAGCATTACAGTAAACAAGCTAATCACAAACTAGCATGATAGTAAACTAGCATGTACATCAGAAGGTAACCATGGTAACTGCGATGCTTGAAGTAGAAGGACCACCAGCCTGGCTGTGGCCTGAAATACGCCGTGATAAGCGAGTAAAAAAAACAGCAGAAGTGTGTGAAACCTGCATGTGTGAAGTGGCCTGATGCTAGATCAGAGAGAGAGAGAGAGAGAGAGAGAGAGAGAGAGAGAGAGAGAGTCACTCTGTGTGTGTGTGTGTGTGTGTCTGTGGGGGGGGGGGGGGGGGGGGTGTTAGGGGGGTACATCGTCATGTTCCCGTTGCTCCATGGTTTTGGAGTCGTTTCCCAGCCCTGTGACCTGCGAGCTCACCTGTGTGTGAATTTTGACACAGCTCTGATGCATGCCTCTTCTCCACGGAGATCTGGAACTTTCCTCAGGATCGCACAATGATAACTGATGAACAAACGCTCATAAACATCTGGAGGCCTTTCAGAAGCTGCTGGAGAATCACCTTCTTGAGGTTTCTTACCCTTGAGAACCAAGCTGAGCCTTTTACAAACACACACACACACACACACACACACACACACACACACACACACACACAGATTCCTTCAGAGAAAACATTTTGAAACGTGTTTTTTCCTCTTCAAATACCTCTGCAGTGCAGAACTCATATTAGTGTTGTTAGCCATTAATGCTAACTATAATCACACACCTGAAGTAAATGTTGATGTTCCTGATGAGTTTCTCTCATTTTCACAGTCTCTGTGTCTTTCCATTGTCTGTGTTTAAGATTTCAGAACAGTTTATATTTACAATTTATATTAAAGAACAGTAATAGGCTAGCTAGCAGGATGGTACACCTCTGCCATTAACTATCTTGCTCTTCGTTTATATTTTTGTTGCCGTGACTGACCACTTTTCAAAAGGAGTGTGTTGTGTGTTCTGCTTCTCTTACGTCCAGTCCAACGCATTTGGTTTGGTTGTGTCTTTTGTTTTCGGTTCTTTTTTGGTGATATTTCATTTCAATGTCATGGAAACATTTATCGCTAATACAAATAGTGATAAACATGCTACAATAAACAAACTAAGTGACGAGCTAGCATTATAGTAAACAGACAAAATGCTAATCACACAATTAGCATTATAGTAAATATGCTAAAGAATTTATTTGTTTGTTTGTTGTTGTTTTTTAAAAACAAACAAACTATGTAGCTTAAATGAACTCGATGTAATAAGGGAAGAAGATTTAAAATAATTGTTTTTGCGTTAACATGAAAACTACCTCAGTAAAAAAAACAACAACAAAAAAATGCTAAATTACTAATGCGTGTTTTCTCGCAGACAAAAAGTGTTCATAAAGCCTCTTTGGTTAAGGTCATATTTAATTTAGAATTATTAAATTACCCAAAATTAAGATCAATTAACTTTAAAGAAAATGTAATAATAATAATAATAATAATAATAATAAAGATTTCTGAGGTTAACTTTATAAATTTATTTACGCATTCACTTTATAAAAAGCTCAGATTGGAGCTCAGCAGGTAGCGACTCTGATAGAGAGCGGTAGTAGGAAACGAGGGTGAGAAGTCACACACACACACACACACACACACACACACACACACACACACACACACACGCGATCACAATGGCCATCTTTGTGTGCGAGTGTTTTGAGGTGTGATCAGCTTTCAGTTTTTCATTCTGCAGCTCGGCTAAATTCCAGAGTGAAATAAATAAAGCACAAAGCAGCTCAGTTTTACACACACACACACACACACACACACACACACACACACACACACACACAAAATCAGCTTTGATCATATTGACATTTATTTTAATGAAGAAAATAAGACATATTCCCCTGCAGGTGGATTATTCGGAATAGATAATAAGGACTGATGAGTAGGCATGTGCTGATCATCTCTTATACGGTTTACTACAATATTCAGACGTCATATATTTGTATTTTGCGGATTGTATTTATTTTTGTGGAAAAGAAAACCAAGACCAGGTTTTGAACACTTTGTGGAAATATATGTGGATGTATTTTGTCTTATGCTGTTAATGTTTTCCTAAAAACATAAACACGAATCAGATATACAGTATATTCTTTATATATATATATATATATATGATAGTGTTTTTTAGTCTTTACCTTCTGTTTATATGTGTAGCAGTAATAAGGAAAGGTTATTCATTTATTGTGATATAAAGATGTAAATATCTGCACATGCCCACTGAAGCGTAGCTTCATTCAGTACAGACGAATAATAAATACTTGTAGTAACGTTTCACCGTCAGTTCCCTCATCCCCCTTTCACACACACTCTCACGCGCCTCTTGTGGGAAATCATCCGAATTGTGTTGAGCGATTGTTCCTGGCCTGCCAGGTCGAACTCCGCCGTGGCAGAGATACGAAAAATACAAAAATAGAAACTTCGTGGACGTCGTAACCTCGCATAAGGAACAAAACTCAGGGGTGTTAATACGGGTTATATACACCGAGTTGCCGTTTTATCAGGTTCACCTACGCTATAGCTGCACTGTGTATGATCTGTTACTCTGCACAAAAGTATTGACACCCGTCTACATCTTGTTCAATAATCAAAGGGGGAAGCACTGAGCAGATAATATCCGTGTGGTGTTATTTTTTCCCGCTACAGCAGTGACACTTAACATGATGATGAAGTGGAGGATAGATACAATGTAGGTGTACCTAATAAATTGGCAACCCAGTAAGCAAGTAATCGAAACCTTTATGTACAGATAGACGACCCTTACAAAATAAAATAACGAAAGAAGAAGAACTTGTTAACAAAAAACAGAACCGTGTACAAAAGTACAAAGAGGCCATGCTAATTTTCTGTCTCTTTTTTCTGTCCTGTCATCTTATAACGACTGGCTCATGGATCAGAAAGTTTGATTTTACAATTTCGACTCTTCAAGCACGCATTAGATGCACAGTTCAAGCCAGAAGTGGTATTCCTGTCAGAATTAACATTTAGAAACTATCTGATTTAGAAACACGAGCTAACCTTTTACCCATGTTCTTATACACAACTCCTTATTAGCATTAGCTATAGCAGATATTAATATTATCCGAGACACCATGAATGATTAAACTTTCATTTTTACATCTTCATTAGCCTGCCTGTATATTAGCTGATCAAAAGAAACATCACAACTTTTGAATTAAAGCATGAACCGAAGTGGCAGAATTGGAATATTCTGATTTAGCAACACTAGCACAGCTTCTTCACTAATTAGCTTAGCTAATGTTAGCTTTCCACTAGTAGATATTTGACACTAATAGCGATCCATGTTCAGCTAAAGTTAGCATAACTACTGTATTAGGTACTAACTATACTGAAAAACTAGCTAATGTTAGTTATTATTAAGTATTAGCGGCACTATACAAGCTAACTATTGTGTAAACTACTGGCGACAAATTTATATTGTGCAAGTCCACTAGCACGCCAGCCAACGTTTGAAAGGTTTCTGCTAGCAAGTGTTAGGGCAGAGCTGCAGCTACAAATAATCTATATACACTGCAATAATGAGGAATGCGGAGATAAATCCTGGAAAACTATGCTATCTAGCTATCTAGCTAAGACATTTTTCTCTGGTTAAGAAATCGGGACAGAAAAAATGAACGCCTGGCCTCTGTGTCCTTCCGCAGAAACGTTTAGAGAAAGAACCATTTACAACTTGATATTATACAGAACGTGTACACAAAGCTGAAGTCCGCTGCTTCTCGATTAGCCAGATGGCTGGCGTTAATGTCTTTTTTGTATCTGTTGAGAGATTTTTCAGCTCAGCGTGAGGGACGCTGTTATTGTTGGCCGTTCTGCTCCACTACGGCGTGTGTCCTTGGACTGGGGCTTCAGATCACCGCAAAAACTCGGAACGCTTTTCCTCCGGTGGGATTCCGCAAGCTGGAGGGAGGAAGAAGAATAATGGCTGTTCATTTGGCTTCACTCACACACTCACACACGCACACACACACACACACACACACACACACACATCATTTACATGTTTTATGACTCGAGGCACTAAACCCATACCCTGGGTGGTCCTTTTATCCTCCTCAAACCTAGAAGCTTCGACTCGACCGCAAATTACATTAAATTAGATCAGCTGATTTAATGCCCAACTGAAACCAGCATGACATCACTGGCACAGCGTTTTAACTCGTCCACTGCATTATTGCGCTTTTTCCCAGCGCTGACATTAAAGAGTGCGTAACATCACGCTATCCCACAGCGCTGTGGTGATGAGTTCTCTATTACAGCGGCTCTGACAGTAGCGCAGTTTTACATTAATGCACTCGTCCTGATACGTTATGGTTTCTATAGTAACGGCTCGTTCACAGCGACGTGTACGGCAGACGCTCCACTGATAATAAACGGATTAAAAAATCGAAGTTTTCTGTCGTTTATTTAACGTGTATGGAAGGAGTCTCCAGTGTCAGTGCTTTGTAACAGTCAGAGGTGAAGCTGTGACTTCAGGACAGAGGAATTTACGCTTGTTTGTGGTTTCTTGCTAACATGACAGAAGATACCTCTCTGATGTGACTCGGTTCTGGTTCGAGCCGCTGTAGTGTCGCCTCTTGTCCACCGGCATCACGTCCAGATATCCACCCGAATCATTCTGAATCACACCGGCGTGAATCGCAGCCCGACAAATACTGGAGCTCTGATTAAAAAAACACACAGAGGAGAGAGAGAGAGAGAGAGAGAGAGAGAGAGAGAGTGAGAGAGAGAGAGTGAGAGAGAGAGAGAGAGAGAGAGAGAGAGAGAGAGAGAGAGTGAGAGTGAGAGAGAGAGAGAGGAGTTTCAGTACTGGAGAGAACAAAACTTCTGAAAAATGTTCCTGTAAGGCGTGCGTCCTCCAAACACACGTCAGGTCACTGACCCATGATCTCATTTCCCACTCTGACCTGATGTGCAGTACTGAGCCATATAAGATCCTGTTTGAAGTTTGCTAAAAGGCGTGTTGGAGATTCTGCAAGTTCTCTGGTCTGATGAGACCCAAATCTAACTTTAAAGTTAAATGTAAACCTCTATATTCGGTGGAAACCCAACACTGCTCATCACCCTGAGAACACTATCCCTGCCTTGAAGCCTGGTGGTGGGAGCATCATACCGAGCATGTTCATTCTCAGTTCATTCCTAGTTGCTTCTCTGATTAATTCCCCTTAAACCCTGATTGAAACTTTTCCAGAACTTTGCCCCAGACTTGTTTTGACTTGTTTTTTCATTTTTCCACCAATTTGATGGGCCAGGGTTAGAGACTGTATCACTACAAAATGTGGAAACCAGCCGGCGTCTGCTTTTGCTTCATTTCATTTAGTTTTCTTTCATTTGTACCTTCAGATGTGTAAATAACAATAATTCCATTTCAGTTCCAGGTGGAAAATGGAAATGTTCAGGAGAAATTAACACTTATTTATTTTTTTTATAATTTATATACATGTGTAAACTTTTCTCAAACTGATATATAGACAGAACTTACATCCGCATAGTACCGGGTCCCGATCACGCGGGCGTGGCTGTTGTAGAGGCAGTTACGAGGACAGTACAACCTGGAAAAGCAAACACTTCATTTAAACGACAGACAGCGGCTCATTAATTACACGCATTGCTGATTATCTGCTTACACGTGCACGCATTATCTTATCTGGAAAGTCAAGTAAAAGTCAATAACCTTGGACAATGTGTGACGGGCTTTTTGAAAGGGCAGTATTCAGCCACCGTCATGTCACAGGATATCGCTTTCACTGCAAAAGAAAAGATCAAGTCCATAACAGCTTCTGTTCTGAGGTTTACTGTATGCACGTGGTAGTTTATTAGTTATTAGCTAATGTAATGTGTACTGACCTGGTACCTTTGACACAGTGAAGGCATTAGCGCTCTGCTCTTTCCTGCGGAGGAAAAATAAATATCAGAATGAAAAATAGAAGTCAGAGCTCTGTTCTTTCCCTCCGTGAGTCAGTGCGAGTCAGTGCGAGTCAGTGCGATGGAGCTGGAGCAGCTCGGAGACTTACGCCAGCGTCTGAACTCCGTTTTGGTAGGACTTGGTGAAACGTCTTCGTCTGCCGATTCTGGTGACGTCCAGCCAGCCTCCGTCATCGTCTATAATCCCGGCGTGCAAACCGGCGCCACAGATACCGGATTGCTGAATAAAACAGCATCGTGTTCTATAAATTTGCTTGTTACGTATTTATTGTATTAACTACATTCATGTTTCTATCTTTTGAATCAACTGAGATTAGGCTGCTGATTGGCTGGAATATGATGCTAGGGCTGGGCATTACGCCAAGATATCATCATTATTGTGATCAATTAGGTCATAATGTACTTTTCTGAAATATTGTAGACATTGTGCTATCTTTTTAACATTTATGATGTTTTTATTTGTAGAACTTTCTGATTGGAAGCAGCTGTCTGTTTGGTTAATAATTTGACTCCTTTCCTTCATCCGAAATTTACCAACGATTTTTAAATGTAAATGTATTAGTACGGGCGTGTTAATTATGAATAAAGCTGTGATTTGCAGCTGCGCTACTGTCAGAGCCGCTGTTATAGAAAATTAATCAACACCTTCTGACCAACCGCCATCCAGAACTCAACAGCGCCGTGGTGTAACGGAACTTAATGAATGATAATATAACGGAAGCCAAACAATCTCATCGGAGACTCTACTGTTGCGTCTTTACAGACGTGTGAAGGGCGTGTTAATGAGCTGATGAGTTGAAACAGCCGTGTTAAATCAGAGATAAATATAAAGTGCAGTCGTCCTTCATCACCGCCGTCTGACTTCCTGTTCCTCATTGTTCTAATTTGGAAAATGTGCCTGTGTGTAATACACATGATCGTAGTTTAAATCACGTACCACGTCATAATATCCCGATCCCAACACTTTTCCGTAGTTGTATAAACAACCAGGTGGACATTCATACCTGTTTTTGAAAAAAAGAAAGGAAAGTTATTGGTTAAGAAATAACAGGGAATAACAAGTAGAGTGACACAAGTAGAGTGATATTCGAGTGCAACACAACACAGAAAGGTGACAAAATAAAGCGTTCACCTGTTGCAGGTGGTTCCTTTACACCGATCACGTAACTTTACATCACACTCCACCTGCTGAGCTGCGAAACAGGACGAGGAAGAGGACATCTGACTGACAAGAAATCTGTCAGGAAATGTTTACACGTGCGGATGTGGGCGGAGCTTGCATGACCGGGAACTTTTTTAATGTGTAATGGTGTAATGTTGCTGTTAACACTTTGTTGTTATTTAAATCAATGGTCTTTGCTTCTTCGCCTGTTAATCACGACTGCAAACTCTCATTTGCATATTGCAACATGATTGGCTGCTATGTTCGATGATGTAATAACACACTCAGGCTGACTCCAGATCATCCACTTTTCTTAAGAGCGTACTCCAGAACCATTCCACTGACAATTTCTTGACATTGTGATGATCTACTTATTTAAAATTTCATTCTCTGCAAAAGAACTCAAACTTTTAGTAAAGACGCTCAGTCAACATTTATTTGTTTATTTACGTTAAAACATTACACGGTAATAGCTATAGGAGTTACGGTAACACTGTAAGGGTTGCGTACGTATGTATGAATGTGGATAAAGCGCTTACACATCTGCTGAGTGTTGATGATCTCGTTCCTGTCCAGGCCGTGGTTACGTGACGGTGTTGACGCTGGTGTCGGCGCTGGTGTCGGCGCTGGTGTCGGGGTGTGCGAGTGATCAGCAGGTGGAGATGATTGGCTGTGCGATGGCTCCGGCTCAATGTAATTACTCTCTTCTGGCTCGGGGGCGAAAGATCTCTGACTGCCATCATCTGAATATATAAATATATATAAATAATCACGCGTCAACACCTGCTGCTCTCAGAACAGTGACAGGTCCAAACACAGGAGCGATTCGAGTGCTCATTAACACCCACAATCCTATCTAACTTATTTAATCTTACATAATTAAATATTTAACACAATGGGTGTTGATTCCACCTTATTTATTTAGAATTATTTAACACTAATAATTCAGTACTGGATTCTAATTAAATCCTGAAAGTGTTTCACACTGCGAGTGTTAATTTATCCGCGGACGTGTTGACAGTAATAATGAACTAGATGTTAAATAAACAAACGGTGGTACCTTTATAGCAGAGGTTGTCCCTGCAGCCTCCTCCGTAGCTGGATGGACACGCTGAACACGGCCGGCCGTGTTTATACGGCGCATGACCCCACCAGTTCCCCCTAACATCATCGAAACAGCCCTTTACTACAATGAAACACTGTTATAGCTGACTTATTGCCTGCTGTGCTTTTGAACCGTCCGTCGTCCGGGGTTAACTGCGTCCGAGTTAAATGATGTATGTTAATGAGGGAAAAGGTTTTTACAGGACTGATTCATGTGACAATAAAACACACACGGGGTTGTTTACTTACGGTGGTGAGTAATTACACACTAGATAGACGGCTTTGGCCCAGATCATTCCCCAGACGTTCATGTTGTAACACACGTTGATGGCACAGCCGATTTTATTGCTGGTGGCCCAAACCAACTGCAGACAGACACCGGTTCAGTTTATCAGCAGTCATGTGACTACGATCATTCTCTCTGAGTAACAACACACAAAACTACTGCCTGGAGCTAATAGTTATACTCTATATTACATCCATTATATTCTGTCTGTATCGGCTGTTTTAACACCTGCACTGTTCTTCTGGACCTGAGCACATCTGGAGTTCACTTCAGGTGAACATGAATGACTTCACCATGTGTGAAAACAACCTGTTCCCTGGACTGAGCATCGAATAACGTGAATGGTTGAATGTTTTAAATCATGTTGTGGTCTCTCTCTCTCTCTTATATATATATATATATATATATATAAAAAAAACACATTACATTTGACATTATATCACACTATAAAAGGAGATGGGTGGACAAACGCTGCAAACTGACTTCCCTCGTTTCTGCACTTCATGGTTTTTAAAGAATATACTCCACCTCGGTTATACATGCTGTCTTTAAACTTTACGTTGTATTGTTTAAACACCAAACAGCTGTATAGTGATTTAAAAGTGTGTGTACCTGTGTGTAGTGTGTACAGACGGGTCCCGAGCACCTGTAGGGACAGTAGGGGTTACACTCCTGTGGATAGGGGAAGCTGAAGTGCTGAACTTCATCATACCACGCCTGCACGTGAAAGGTCGGAGGTCGTTCTCTACGAAAATAAAATGAAACAGATACATTACCCCTTTAATAACAGACTGATGAAAAATCATATAGCAGTGACTCTCTATACTGTACTGTACTATACTGTGCATTTTACTAAAGATACAGTGACTGCTAATCCTACACTACACTACATTTCATACTGCAATTCTACCACACTACAAAACACGGGTATGCTTTAATGTACTGTATAATACTACATAAATACTGTACTGCACTATACTATAACATTCCCCTGACAATTTCACAGATACCTTCCTGCAGTACACCATACTGTACTATGATTTAATATACTACATTATACTACACTGAAGTATGTTTGATACTATACTATCTTCCGTACTATATTTAACAATAAGATGCCATCCTACACGCTACACACTACACTACATACTGTGTGTGTATACCGGGTATAGTGTAGTGTAGATACAGTGATATGTATTACACTAGTGACGGTACTCCTGGCGGATGAATATTAGTGTGAACTCTGGTGTTATATACACAGTATTTCTCACACTGTACTTGAAAGCATAGAGAGGTGATCACAATGACAACAAAGTTTGATGTTGAAAAATATTTTGCTGAAAGGACATGGGGTGATTTATGTAAGAGCTGAAGTTCACCTGCCCCAGTGCGCCCCCAGGTTCTGTCCGATCTGCGTGAGCAGGTGAGACGGGCCGTGCTGCCACAGACAGGCGTGAGCCCAATCCTCTGCACTGCGCTCCAACTCGGTGTCCCACACCTGAGACCACACACACACACACACACACACACACACACACACACACACACACACACACACACACACGTTTCTATTACTTGTTAGCTCCATTATCCTTGTAACGAACATGTCTTAAGGTGAAAGGGGCCGTGTTGATTATTTATTTGATTGTAATGCGAGCGTAAATAAGGTTTCCGTGATTTCGGCATGGTAAAGCCTCAAACTGTCATTTCGTGCGTCAGTTCCTGGCTGTGTGCTAACCATGACTCTCTGATAGAGATCAGATCATGGCTTTAGCAGCTATAATGTGTTTGTGCGTCAGTGTATTTGGACAAAGAGCTTTGTGTAGAAGCTCGGACGTTCTCCATTGTGCACCATGCTGCTTCATTCCTCCACCTGAACCTTGCACTTGTGCACTTAAAGCTGATTGTAGATGCTAATTCGTTCCATGTGCATGTCTATAAAATGGCCATTCTTTAAATCCAGTGATTTTTTTAAACCATTCCAGTAAAACACATTGCATTAAACAAGTTTCGCTCAACTTCATGCGAATAAGGGAAAGTGTCGAGAGTCAGGACTGGCTCTGGTTAGCCAAGCATTTCCATAAATAGGTGAACGTGAGTAGTTCGGTCGTACACCGGCAATAAACCTTCATAAACATAGCCGTTTTGGCAGATGGCCTGTGATTATCTTCGCCACGAGCATACAGTTTCTCGATGTGAGTGCAATGCTGCAATCCGCTCGTCTTATTTCACGCTCCGAACTCCGTCTCGTGGAGCTTCTGTTACCTGAGTCTGGCTTTCTGCCACCGCTCACTTGCTGTAATTCCTCATTACTACTGAGTCCTGACTTTAGAGTTCACTCCAGCTGAAACAAGAACCCTCTGTGACCTCCAGTGTTTCCTGTTCAGAGTAATTACCCAGACGTCTTTGGGGCGGCCGGTTGCTTATTGTGCTCTGCTCATTGGGGGGCCACACAGAGGAACACACTGTTCTGCTCGGCTCTGGAGATGAACAGATTACCCCGAGAGCCGAGAGAGCCGGCCGGCGTCAGTTTCAACGCATACTGAAAACACAGCTGAGGTTTTTTATTTATTTATTTATTTATTTAAGTGTAATTACTTTTAAAAGCAAGTATGTGAAATGTGAAGCCTTTCTGTCGTCATTACAGTACGCAATATACTCCTAGCAATTACTGTATTTCATACATACTATTTATTTGCTTTTCTCTGACTCTACTGCTCTAATGTCTGAAACTGTTACTAGGCAGGTCTCATCCACTGCACACGTTTCAACTGACTTTAGCTATAGAACACTATAGTGAATTTTTTTCTGAAAAACATCATATGAATAATAATAAAATAATAGTTTTAAATGAATTAAACGCATGCACAAAACTGACTCTTGAAATTCCTGATGGAAATCTTTCAAATCCAATTCAACCTTTTTTCCCCCTTATAACCCAGAATATATATGACAGCATTTCTGCGGGAAGAGAAGTCAGTATGTACCGTTATTTATCACTAAAAAGTCCATTTAGTGCAAACAAGTAACCAGTAACGCAGTTACATTTACAGAAACTTCATAAAATAAAATAAAAAAACCTCTAAATTCCTGCTTCTAAAATCCTACCTGCCATTTAAAAAAGCCAAAGATTCAATACGATCCAATTTAGAGATGATTAAATGCAGTAAAAAACAAGGCCACACCCCCTTCACTGAGACTGACAGGCACAGAGGCCACGCCTCCTTCAGCAGGACTGACACAAACGCCACGCCTCCTTCACTATAACAGTCACTGCACCTGTCAGACATAATGAAATCCTTTCCCTATGTTTGGCTCGAAATTTGATCTCTGAACATGAACTCGTGACCTTTGACCTGAGAGCCAGTATTTCTCTCAACTGTTGCCAACTGCACTGTGCTGGACAAATCTTCTGAGGACTACAGTGTGGTATTTGCTGAAGAGCCACTACTCCAAGAAACAAGAAGAAACAAGAAGAAACAGGAGCTTTGGCTGGAGTCCAGCAGCAGCAGCAGCAGCAGCAGCAGCAGGGGAGCTGAGGTTTGCGTGAAGGGGCAATAAGGGTACGATGGCGCTGCTGCCTTCCTGCTGGACTAAACTGTTTGCAGTCGACCACAAACTTGTCCATCATTCAGGATTCTTTTCACCTCCACTAAAGCAGTGTGAAACCGGTGCACAGATTTGGACAGGTGTAATCTTCATGCAAACACTGAGGAGAGATTTATAGCTCATGGACAATGCTGCTACTGACCTACTGCTCAAACTGGACACCGTGGTTTTAGACGATGATGATAGGGTGGTGTCGGGGTGGAACGGAATGAAAAATGAATCCCGCAGCCAAATATGATGGTTCTCAGCACAACATGGTTCGACAACAATGATGCCACTGACTTACAGATCTGACCGATCCTGACCTTTATCTTGATGACCTCCAACTGGATGTTCTCTTCCGGGAACTTCTCAAACTGGATGTTCTAACACTACTAATTTGATGTTTCCTACATGGAGGTTCTTTAATTGGCTGATCTCTAGCTCCTTAATCTCTAGCTAGCTGATCTCTAATTAGCTGAATGGTAGATCTCCAACTGAATGATCTCTATCTGGATGATTTCTAACTGGAAGATCTTTGACTGGAACTTTAAGTAATGATTTCTACTTCAATGATCTGAGGACAGATGTTGAGTGCCTCTTTTGTATCCAACTGCACTGGAATGCAAAGGGCTGAAAAAATATTCAGGGTGGTATTTGCTGAAGAGCCACTACTCCAAGAAACAAGAAGAAACAGGAGCTTTGGCTGGAGTCCAGCAGCAGCAGCAGCAGCAGCAGCAGGGGAGCTGAGGTTTGCGTGAAGGGGCAATAAGGGTACGATGGCGCTGCTGCCTTCCTGCTGGACTAAACTGTTTGCAGTCGACCACAAACTTGTCCATCATTCAGGATTCTTTTCACCTCCACTATAGCAGTGTGAAACCGGTGCACAGATTTGGACAGGTGTAATCTTCATGCAAATACTGAGGAGAGATTTATAGCTCATGGACAATGCTGCTACTGACCTACTGCTCAAACTGGACACCGTGGTTTTAGACGATGCAGTATGGGGTAATTTTTATTAACTGGATCTCACCATGTACTCCATGTTAGACGCAGGAGGATAAACCTGACCCCTGAGCTTGTTGTGAAGGTCGAGGATCAGCTGCATGTCGCCGTGCGAGATCGCCCTCTTGCCCCTCGGCCTGGATTCCCACCACGAGTCCTCCTTATCCATGTACTTCTCCATCATGGCTTCCAGGTGTGTGCCGTTGGGGATGAACATAGCGAAAGCAGTCTGGACGTACACGAGGAGCAGCACGGGAATGCTGAACCAGTGCTGCTTCATTTCCAGATAAAACCACAGAGACAATAACCCCAACGTAAATCTCCTCTTCACCTGGGAATGCAAATCAAGAGAATAAAATGATTCATTATTCTTTCACCGGTTATAATTTCTCACTTCCATGCGCTTCTTTAGTCTCTAAGAGTGTTTACACACATCTGATCCATCTCAACACCTCTCATGTAGTGTTAGAGGAGAATAAACACTGATATAGTTTTGAAACTCTCTCTGGCTTTGACTTCTTAATGCAGTTCTTTTTTCCTCTCTCAGTATGAAAAGCTGTTTCAGCATTTCTTGCACGAGCGTGGCTATTATTCGCCGCTAATCACACGCACGTGCAATATTTCATACGGTTGTGACTTGCAATAAAACACACACACACACACACACACACACACACACACACACATAGCTATATATGCATGCCAGCCATTAAAGCTCACCTTGACACAGCGCCCTAAAGCTTATTTTCATGCATTGGAGTTCTGAAGTCAGACACGACTCTCTAAGATTTTTACATCTCGTTGGTTTTTTGCGCGTGCTCGGAACGCATATAGATCACATCAAACACATCAAACTCAATGTTTCATCCATGCAAACAAACTGACCTTAGTGTGTGCGCGTGCTGTCCAGCCCGGTGTGACCGATTCATTCACATTCACGTGATTTCGCTCAGACGCGCTCGAGCTCTGCTGATGCGCGCGCGTGTACCGCAGGAGCGCAGACGCAACTTCTTATACCCAGTTAGGCGGGACTTTTATTTTAAACCCCACCCCATGAGCGTTAACACCTATCCACACCTTTTCATCCCAAATATTTAGTTTAGACCCAGAACAACACGGTGCTTGGAGTAAATATGAGCACTCACTGGAGAACGGCGTGGAAGACTGCAAAAGTGGTTTAAAGTCAGGAAAACTGGGATACCTTTTTTTTTTTTTCCCCCTCAAATCAAATGTTTTTTCAATATAAAAATAAGTTTGCACATAATGCATGCCTTCCAAACCGTTTCCATTACTAGATGAACTAAAACAAGAACAATCATTCCATCAATATTCAGTGCTTGGCATAACAAAAAAATGAACCAGATTAAAATCTGACAGCACATCTATCCTACATCCATCTATTTCTGTGAATTTTCCCAGAAAACAAAACAATAATGGAACGGAACAATAATACAAGTGCATCTCAAAAAATGTTAATATCGTGGAAAAGTACATTTTTTTCAGTGTTTTAATTCAAAAAGTGGAACTTGCATATATTTAGATTCATTACACATAAAGTGAAATGTTTGAAGCCTTTTATTGTTTTAATCTCGATGATTATGGCTTACAGCTCACGGAAATCAAGAATCCAGTTAATAATACAGAAATGTTGACCTGAGAAGACTCTGATCAGATAATTAATCTCTCAGTCTGGGTCAGAACACACACACAATCACGGGGAAGATGAAAGTAAGCGCTGCGTTTCATTTGGAAATCAAGGTTCCGGAGTCTGGAGGAAGAGTGGAGAGGAACAGAATCCCAGCTGATTGAAGTCCAGTGTGAAGTTTCCACAGTCGGTGATGATTTGGGTTGCCGTGTCATCTGCTGGTGTCGGTCCAGTGTGTTTTCTCAAGTTGAGAGTCGATGCAGCGTCTACCAGGAGATTTTACATACTTCATGCTTCATCTGCTGACGAGCTTTATGTAGATGCAGATTTCCTTTTTTTAAATAATGGATTTGCTGGTGCTTCGTGGGATGATCAAAGTCTGGGTTATTTGATTTATAACTAATACTTGTCTGAGACTTTTCCAGAAGCATTGCTCATATATTCAAGCTTGAACTGTGTTGATGCACGTCTCTACGTTTTAGCTACCTGACATGTGGAAATGTGCGTGTGCCAACATGAAAATTAAATATGACCAAAAAATCAGCAGCTCTTCACCGCATGGCCCTGCTGTGCATCTGGAACAGCTGGAACAGTGGCGCTCTGTGTGAGCTGAAATCTCAGAGAAACCAGCACACACTGAAGGTCTGATTCACCATTCAGCCTCTCTATACACACAACACAAATAAAGCTGCGGGCTTTAAAATAACTACAGACACACAAAAAAGGTTATAATGCACCACACACACACACACACACACACACACACACACACACACACACACACGTGAATCCAGTTACAATAGACCTGAACAATAATGTTAAAGCAGGGATGCATTTGTAGTGCCTTGCTGATCTAGGTTAACACTGATTTAATTATATTTATGTACTTATATATGTATTATGTATAATGTGTCTTGTTAATTAGAAGGTAGAGTACGATTTCATGGAACAATCTCAGCCATAATTCAGCAAAGAACAACAATCACAGGTGAAAAATACCTTTTAAAAAGGAGAGAGTCAAAAGGGAGGCGAAAGAGTTGAGTCGTCTTGGTGAGCTGAGCCAAATGATCTGACTCGCTCGAAAAACTTTCCCATAATGCCAGAATTCCCACCACTACCCAGAATTCATTGTGTTCTGATGTAATTTCCGTTATAAAACATGGCGAGGAGAAACACATGGCTTCGGTCTTTCCAGGTTCCTCAGTTCGTTCGTAAATTATATTTATATATACATATATATATATTCTGTGAAAGCTGAACCAATAGAGTTAATAGAGCTTTTGTTATTCGAAAGGGAAGGGGGGGTAATTGTTTAATTTCCGATCACCTCAGAACCCATGCCAACGCTGCAGGTTTGTTAAAGTTAGAGAAATAAAAGTAAAGGCCAAAACAAACCCATGGCTGATTTGGTGTTTCTCATTTTCTCGGGGTCTGATTCGAACCGTGTGCAGATGTGCAGCAGCTTTATTCACCCAATTTATCTTCATCAACATGTCGGAGAAGTTTAAGACCTCCAGCACAAACACTGTCATGTTTACTCTCTACTCAAACACAGCACCTCTTTATTGAGTACAATATCCAAATCATACATGGACAAAAGAATACAATCAATCCAAAAATATTTACATCTTCAGTGCAGTCCAGCCGAGTGATGAGTCTATTGAGCACAAACACACATGAAGTGTGTTGTGAATGAACAGAACACATTTAAAGCAGTGCACCTCCTGTCCAGATGATGGCGCTGTACCTCAGTGATTAAAAAAAAAAAAAAAAAAAAAAAAAACCTGCAGGAAGAGGCTGTTTGAGAAGAGTGCGAAGCTGCCAGACTGCTTTTATTCAAATTTAAAAACATGTTGGTTTGTCCACATTGGCAGTGATTTGGCTTTATTCTGGGTCTGACGCCTCCTCCGAGATACAGAGCAGGAAGAGCAAAAAAGTCGACAAGGGCGCTACACAATAGTGATAATAAATAACAGAAAGAAAAATCCCCAAAGTCGCTACTTTGAAAAATAACAGAAGGTTTGTTTGTTTGTGTGTGTGTGTGTGTGTGTGTGTGTGTGTGTGTGTGTGTGTGTGTGTGGACCAGGTGTTTAACCCGGTTGAACAATGAAGCACCATTTCTCAGGAAGAGTAATAAAAATATAGCAGCTTTTTCTGGACTTAAACATGACAAGTGGTGCTTTTTTATTTTATTAATGTCAGAATAAAGAGATGCTGATGAGGGAACGACTGTTTATAGCTGCTATAACGTAAGTGAAAACAGGAGCTAACTTGTTTTGTGGACGTTCTAAAACATTAAAGGTATATATAAACAGAAAAAAAGTACGCCGTCACTCATTAATAGCTAAAAAAACTGTAATGGTTGACTAATTGCTGTAGTGTAAGAAGAATAAAACACCAGGGGACGTGCTGTTATAGGAAAATAATCAGTAATCTTCGGGGTGGTGACAGTAACTTCGCCTCAGCACATCTCCCCGTCACGTAGTATTTCAGTGTAACACACACACAGTGTTTATAGCACATGCTTACAACAACCACAACCACTGCATGTTGTAGCTACACACAGACTGAGATTATAACATGGCAGATCGTGGCTCATGACATCTGAATATGCAAATTCAGAAATCAGGTCTAAGTATATATATCTATAACAGACGGAATAATTTATAGATATGTCAAGCCTTGACCACACAGGACTACACACTTGCACTATCAAGAGCATCAATATGATGATCTGTAGTAATAAAAAAGTCCTATTTTAACATCAGCACCATTTCTGGAATTGTACGTGTGATTCATATAAACTCTCCTGCTGCTGTACAAAACTTACCGTATATATTTATCAAAAGACACCGATAGTACACGCGTGTATGTTTGCTCTGCTACTGTATGGCAGCTCACTTAAACCAGTACATGAAGTTGGAGTTAACTGACGGGAAGCACATGTTGTTCCTACACGATCCTCCGTAGCTCGGGGGACAGGCTGAACACGGCACGCCCACTTTATAGGGCGCTTCACCTATCCAGTTCCCCCTGCAATAAAGAACATGATCAACTAAAATGAGATGTACAAAATAATCATCTGGATAAGGTTCTTTCTCCACGCAAAGCTCGGTGTCACTCACACCAGCATCAGAAGAAGATTCATGTAGAGGGCGTGGTTTAAAGTCTGAAGGCGGAGCTTTAATAAAGACTCCTTCTGCTATTTTATGTGCAAAATGGCGTAACAAAATGGACAAATGATGTATTTTGAGGTGAGTGATGATGATGATGATGATAAACGGCTGGCTATATGCTAATTTACCTGTCTCCACTGACTTACTACATTTGGGCTGAATTTGTAAGTTTTTTTAAAATACATTTTTTATTTATATACCGTCTGTTTTATAACTCTTCATTATCTAGTCAATTATATCATAATAAGGTCAAATATCTTTGTTCTCCTGAGTCTGATGTAGGAATTGGTTAGCAATGGAGACACCAGATGGCGTTATTGGGTGAGTTTTTAAACCAGACAGCACTCACTTTGGGGAATAATCACAGACCAGGTAGGTTGCTTGTCTCCACACGGATCCCCACACCACCATGTTGTGACACACCTGAACTGCACAGCCCACTCGGTTTGTTGTCCCCCAAACCATCTGTGTAAAACACGGAGAGATTCTCAAAAAATAAACCTGGTGCAGGTCTACAGTCAGGTTTAACAAGCATCTGAGTTAAAGACGGGGTTATTAATATAGAAGTAAGATAGTAAAATAGTGCAGGTGTGTAAGTAAGATCATACAGTATGCGAGCATGCTATGTATAATCGTATTGAATAAGCTGGTATGCAAGTACAGTGCATCCGGAAAGTACTGACAGCGCTTCACTTTTCTGAGATGTGAATACTGAGAATACTTATTTACACGTGCTTTTTTTGTTTTTTATTTTTAATAAATTTGAAGAGATTTCAAACAAACTTCTTTCACATTGTCATTATTGTTTGTAGAATTTTGAGGAAAATAATGAATTTAATCCATTTTTGAATAAGGCTGTAACATCACAAAATGTGGAGACAGTGAAGCTCTGTGAATACTTTCCGGATGCACTGTATGCTAGTTTGTAAGTATGGCAGTATGCTCGTGACCTAGCATGCTAGGTTGCTATTATTACGCTATGCTAGTATCCAAGTATGCAAGCATAATGTTATTAAAGTATGCTAGTTTGTAAGTATGACACTATGTGAGTATGCTAGTATGTGACAGCTCTGATTGTGTTATTATGCAGGTATGTAAATTGGTATATTTGTACGCTTTTATGTTGCAGGAATGATAGCACTACTATTTTCAGACCTTTGCTAACACTTCCTGTTCATTTGATCTATTCACAAACCACAGCTTTCTAATGTACACACACTTACCTGTGTGTAATTTGTTCCACTCACCTGTGTGTAATGTGTGCACATGGGGCCAAAACAGCGCATGGGGCACGTGGGGTTGCAGTCATACGGGTACGGGAACATGTAATCCTTCACCTCATCGTACCAGGGCTTCACCAGCTGCAGTATTGACCGGTAACTAACAAAATATCATAATATTAATATTGTTAATAATATTTTCCCTTTTTTCTTGAGATGACCTGGAGCAGAAGCACTTAACATTGCTGAGACTCACTTGCCCGAGCGGACTGAGAGATTTTGGCCGAGGTATCGAAGCAGATATGGAGGTCCGTGATCCCAGATACAGGTGGCAGCCCAGGACTCTGCTGAACGTGCCAGAGACTCATCCCACACCTGACCACACACACACACACACACACACACACACACACACAACACACTCCTGATCATAAGAGGTTTATCTCACAGAGAACTTTACAGAGCACAGAATATACTAGAAAAGTATCAAATAACATTAATCTGAGTTGGAAAGCAAATCTGTTGATCTAATCCAGAACTCAGGCACATATTTTCTGCCATGTCCATTCACAAATGCTATTTCTATTAAAAGGAGCTGATATCTAATTGAATTTCATTCAGTTATAATTGAATCATAATTTAAATTCATTCCAGATTTAGAAGCGTCGTTTAAAACGATGTTTGGCCTTTTAAGGACATGTTTACTACAGTCTAACTTTAAACAAAAAAAATCACTGCAGTGCTTAATATTACCCACTAGGGGGAGATCAGCCAACAAAATGGCGCCCAGCCAGACCTACATCAGTTATAGTACCGCACACTTATCCGAATAAAGTGCGACTCATAATCATTTTTAAGTCTCAAATTTGTGAGCATCTTTATTTATTGTTTAAAACAGTTATCTTTTCAGTAAGATAATTTTCTGTATGACTGATATTCAATAACGTATTATTCATCTCTGTCATGTCATGTGAATAGGAAAACCAACAGTCTGCATTATCCAATCATATCCGTACTTTGAATTTCGCGCAATAAATTATCCAATCATATCTGTATTCAGCGTTCATGCCCCAGCAACCGTTACCATGGCGACCACAGGCGGCGATTGAGGCGAGCAAATTACAAAATGAGATCAAATATAAACTGAATAATAATTAAACTGTATAATATTTAATCTATACACCAGCTTTTCTCATTAAATAGCCTACATTCTTATAGTTACTAAAATAAGTGTTGGTTTTATAATAATTTATATAAAGTCATTCAACAGCCCAGTAGGGGGAGAGCCAACAAACATGGAGTCCAGTACAGCAATGCTGTAGCTTATCATATTCACTGTCCACTTGTGCACACTAATAGTTTCTAAAATTCCAAAACTTGTGAGAATTTTCAGACTTCTTTAAATAAAACAGTTTGTTTTTTAAAATCGGACTCATAATTATGCAGTCATAATAAATAAATAAATAAATAAATAAATAAATAAATACAACAGCGATGCGTTATCCAATCATGTCCGTAATTTGGATTTCGCGCCATAAATGAACCAATCATATCTGTATTCAGATCTCACGCCACAGCAAGTGTTACCATGGCGACCAAAGGCAGCCGATTTAGGCTAGCAGTTTACAAAAAACTTTAGAATTACTAATAAACATAATTCAAGGAATTTTATAATAAAGTTGTTGTTTTTTTTTTGAGCGGGGGGGGGGGGGGGGGTCCTGATAAATCTGATAACAAAGACAAAATTTATATTCCTATGTATCTATATCAATTATTCTTATTGAGAAACTTTTTTTTCTCTCACTCACCATGTGCTCCATGTTAGCTGCTGGAGGAAACACTCGAGCTCGCACCTGATTGTGATAATCAACGATGGCCAACATATCACTCTGAGAAATATATCGCTTCCTCCTCGATTTAATCGCTGACTCCGATATCTGATCCTCCACGTTGTCTGTAACGGTCATGTTCACACCTGTCGATAAACCGGTGGCGTTGTTCACCGTCCGCGCGCTCACGTGGCTGGCGATCCATAAGAGAATCAGGTCGATGAGAAAGTTCCTCATGTTCTCCGGTTAATCTCCTGAAATGACACCAACATTAGACATGAGGAATCTGCACACTGGGGCTTAAATAAATGTCATGTTGGAGCTGAGAAGCCAAACAGTGAATGCAGTGCATTAAAAGGTAGTGAATCATAACTGCAAAGCTGGAGCAACGTTAAACAGTGCTCTTACCCTTTAAATAGCTTAAAACCCTGCGAGCAGCTCTAACTGATGACTCTGTCTGCTTTCTCTTGCACTTTTCCCACTGCAAAAACACCTCCCACTGCTCTTTCAGCCCATTCCTGTTTATATAGTCCAGAAGCTGGCTGTAGGTGCACTCAGTCCCTCCCTATTACCTGCATCGAGTGCACTTGAACCAACCATCCCTATTTAGGGACCATCAGCTACAGTAGCTCTCCAAAACAGCATAGTTTAGTAAAAATTTTGCAACAAATAAACAACGTCATGCTACCACATTATGTCCAGTCTTGCCAACTTTTAAAAAGTGGCTAATGCATGCTCAAAAAGTTACCAGATGATTGACAGATATCGACTAATTTGCATATTCATTTAGTCATTATGATCATTTGCATATCAAAACATGTTACATGATGATGAAGAATGATGATTTCCATAAGAAATAGAATACAATAACAATACAGAAGGAAGTTTTATCAGAATAGAAAATAATAGCTTATAATGTACGTTTAATAGAAATAAGTATGTAGTCATGGCATCACAAACAATTGTAAACAAACTGTAAAGCGTTTTACCCTGATAAATATGAATAAAACACAGGATGTGCTTTTACAGGAAAGTTTCCTATAACAGCACATGTCATGTCCTGGAGTGTTTTATTCCTCCTATACCACAGCAATTTGTCAGCAAGGACAGATTTTAATTTATTTATTAAAGGATAACACGTCATATTTTATATCCAGAAATGAGAGAAAAAATGCAGCTTGTCATGTTACTGAGAAACCACAAAGTGTAAACGTCTCTATCCTGGAGACTTCCGCCATGAAAGAAAATTAGCTTTACTTCTGACTGTTACAAAACTCTGACACTGGAGACTCCTTCCATAAATGTGACATAGACATCTCCTTACTGAAAACTTCACCATATCAACAGTCTCGATGTCAGGTCTCTGTAAACGAGCTGTTACTATAGAAACGATGACGATGACAACGAGCGCGTTAATATAAACCCGCACTACTGTCAGAGCTGCTGTTATAGAGACCTAATCAACGCCTTCTGAACCAATCACAATCCAGAATTCAGCAGAGATGTTACTCTGAGAGTAACTGTTGCTATTTCAGATTTTGTTAGGCAGCTTTTTTTTTTTAAATAAATGGATTATAACACAGGACACTACTCAATCGCATAATTCCAGCTAGTCGGTGTAAGAAGGGAAGATGGTGGGTGAAACTGAATGTATTTAAGATGCATACTTCATGCATAAAATCATACACCATTATATAAATATTATCAAAAGGGTCCTGTTCCTCTCAGTTTTCAGGGTGGTTTTTCAGGACCCACTCGTTATCCTGGTGCACTTGTTCTGTGTTTTGGATCTAAAGTGCTTTTCTTGTGGTGCAGAAGTGGAGCACTAAAGTGTTTGTGTTGGCAGGTGAAGGCTGGCAGAGGCAGCGATGTGACGCAGGTCTGTATGACCCCACTGCACTCCATCCTCCACCGCACACTTCTCCCTTCTCTGCTTTTCTCCTGAACTTTGGACAACCCAGCTTTTTTTTATTATTATTAATCATACTGATACATGACTCTGAATCACAGGCGTAAACCTCACTGCTCAGGCCCTGGACCAGGTTTAATACAGAAATCACTTTACACTATAGACTACCTGGGGGTGTTAGCATATATTAGTACACTGTGATAAGTATGATAATGTACAATACTGCGTGATGGAGTGGTGTAATGAAGCGGAGTTAATGTTACCACCCTGATTTATTTTCCAATAACAGCACGTCCAGATTCCAGAATTCTGGATCGTGATTGGTCAGAAGGTGTTGATTAATTTTCTATAACAGCAGCTCGGACAGTAGCGCAGCTACAGATCACAGGTTGATTCATAATTAATGCGCTTGTTCTAATACATTATCGTTTCTATAGTAACAGCTCGCTCACAGGGACGGCGGTCACTACACACAAATGGATTAAAATGTGTTGCTAAAAATAACTGTCGACATGGTGATGTTTTCTGTAAGCTGAAATGTGTTTACTTAACATTTACGGAAGGAGTCTCCGGTGTCAGCGCTTTTTAACAGTTAGAAATAAAGCTTTTTGGTTTCTCGGGAACATGACAAGCTGCGATTTGTTTGCCGTATAAACTTCAGTAGAGAGCAAAAAGAGATGCTGGTGAGGGAACGACTGTTTATAGCTGCTATAACGTGAGTAAGAACAGGAACTAACTTGTCTTGTGGATGTTCTACAACATTAAATGTAACTATAAATGGATAAAAAAGTAAACCCCTTTTTTTGTGGGAAACGTGCTGTTATAGGAAAATAATCAACTTCAGGGTGGTATCAGTAACGCTGCTTCATCACAACACCAGATGCTAAGCACTAAAATCACTGTTAGCATGTTCTTAAATTCTAGAACTGATGCTAACATGGAGGAAAACATGGAAGATGTTAAATGCTAACTGGGAACAGCACTTGATATGTTATTAAACTTGGCCCGTAAGAACGTGCTTATTGTATACCACAAATATATCACTGTTAGCGGTGTTATCTGTTTGATCTGTTTGATGTTTGGTATGCCACTGGAAAATCACTGTTTCTGGAATATCCTGAAATAAATTATAATCTCAGGTCCCATATAATCTGAGTAATGTCCCACGAGGAACATCCACCATTACATTTCAGCTTCACGCAGGATTATGATACTGAACATTTGGTTCATTTTTAACAGAAATTTGTTTAATTGAATCACCACCAGGTTAGGATAGCGAGATAAAGATATTAATCAGCACAAAATATACTGAACACAGTCTTTTGATGAAACGTGCTTGTTGGATTGTGTTTGTGTTCAGATCGATCACTTCAATGCTCATTTATAAAGAGCGTGAGGAGGAATCTGCAACAAAACCTGTTGCTTTAAGAAATATTGTATAACAGCAATATAAATATTTCCACCAAAAAAAAACAAAAAAACCCCAGTAGTAGTGAACGTGGAATGAGCGGAAAAGTCTGAGTTTCATTTCTTGTTTCAGTGGATTTCAAATATAAACAGCACCCAAGCGAAGGACAAACCTTTAATCACGGCATCAGTTCACAGTGAGTCAGTGGCTTCTACTTATAGCTAATGTGTTTATATCCTCGAAAATTGAAAATAAACCCAGCACTCTTTTAATCCGTGAGTGTGGGGTTATTAAAAGAAGCTGTTGAGACTGTGCTTTTCAGTTGTAGGGCTACTCAGAGAGTTCATATTACACGCGGATTTATCTGATAATAAAGCTCTGCGTGGCACCTCGGAGGCCTCATCGCTGCTCCAAGTTTCTGGTGACATTCACTGTCATGCCAAAAAGCTATCACGGTCCATCTGCAGCAGAACAATAGCTTTTCATATCTCATCCATCGTTTCAATCTGGTATTTAACACACACACACACACACACACACACACACACACACACACACACACACACACACACACACACACACTCGCTCACTTCCCCTAGTGGTATCACAGCACAAGGGCTGAAGTGTATGAAAACATTCAACATCAGCAGTAAAAACAATGCATTTCAATGGACTTGAGCGTTTTGTTGCTAGCATGCTAATTGGCTTGCTTTCTGATTAGCTGCTAGCTCTAAAAAAATCTTTTAATGACAAGAAATGACAAAAAATGTCTGTGGGACACTTACGCCCATTATAAATAACAGGATATATAGTATAAATACCCATGAATATGCAAATTTGGAAATGTCCTCCTGCCATCCATAACAACATTATATAATTAAAGTTAGCAAACGTCTCAATCTGTTTGATTGTCTTGATTTACATTCTCATTTTCCTGCTGGATTATTGAAGAGCAGCCAAAAAAAAACCTGTCATCGTTACCATGACAACCACCATCTGCTCATCAGTAACGTTATCTACTTAGCCGTCAAGGTTAAACATGACGTTAGCAAACTGATACTAAATGCTAAAGCTATAAAGTATAAAGTAGCATGTGGTGAAACTGATGCTAGCGTGTGCCAAACATGTGTTTTATGATAAATATCAAAACTTTCAGTAATAATAACACCACAGTTCTTCTGTCTCAGTGGACGTTTCCTCGGGTTTTATTAAACATTCATTTTCCTTGGAGAGATTTTAAGCTCTGGTGTTTCGTTGTGTTTAGTGTCACCAAAAAAGTTATTTGTGTTTCACAAAAGTGGTGATATATTTATGGTAATAAAACATGAGTCAGACAGCTTGTTGAGCAGATGCTCACAGCAGGAACAGATGTTTGGCTCAATATACTGGCACATGTCAATACACACACACACACACACACACACACACACACACTTACTGACTTGTGTTGTTTAGCGAATGTGTGCTTCACTGAGAGTTCTCTCGTCTCGCCCTCGTCTACAGCCAACACAAACCCGCTCAATAAATCAGACGTGTTATTATAACGTCTTAAACGCAAACACCTTTACTGTTGTCATTAATGTGAGGCGGAGACGGATGCACGTGCAGAGATAACGCTTAATAAAGAACAACACAACACAGATCAGAATATATGAGGCGAGAGAGCATAATGTGATAAGAAGAGGAAAAAACAAAGCCCGACACCGAGTGCTGTACAAATCATGACTTAAATACACACAGGAGCTTGTTAGTCAGGTGTGGGTGGTGACCGTGAGGCAGGTGTGCAGAGGCTGCTGGGAATCGGAGTCCCGAATTCCTTCTGGAGATTCATAACAACTGTAAAGAGCCGTGTGGAAATTTCGAAACGTTCTGAAAATCTGATATTCTTGTGTTCTACGTTAGATTAAATCAAGTTAATAAAGACAACATCAGTGGTTATGTTGCACAACTTACCAGAAATCTGCATAGTCTGTATAATTGGTTAGCATGTGCTAAAATTCTGTGAAAAGCTATAGCTGTCATTAAATGCTAAAACCATTGTTAGCATGTGCGTAAACCAAGATCCAATATTAAAACCAGAACTAAAAAGTTAGAACATGTTAAAACTGACAAGAAGCCTGCATTTTGCTAAAAGTTAGGCTAAATGCTAAAAGTTAAACGTAATAGCATATAATTTGTTAAAACTACTGAGAACATTTAATGTTGGCGTATAAGTTTATCAGTGCTAAAACTGTTAAAATGTGTAATAGTTAGCATGAAATGATGCTAAATGCTAAAATGAGTGGAAACTGAGGTCAACTGATAAAATGAATATTATAATGTGCTGTAACTTAACGCATAAACGTCGCATACATAATAGCATAAAAATGATGCTAAAGGCTAAAAACAGTGTTAGCGTATGTTAAATCTGACGTGAAACTAGCATAAGCGAAAACACAGATTAAATATTAAAAGAGAATAGCATAAAAATTATTTTAAATGTGCTATTTCATTTTCATAGCAATCTAATTAACATTAGATGAATAGTGTACTAAACATTTAAATAGGAATTCTACTGTAATACTTATGAGGATTTATTATTATTTATTTCCATTTAAGGGTTTAAATATAAATGATTGTAGAGTTCAGCGCTCAGTTGCTCTGGCTTGAGTTTAGCACAATCCCGGGTTTCATTTTTCATCATCATCATGGCTGGCTTCAGCAGTGCAGTGTTTTCAGGATTTGGCGAGCAGAGTCGAGATTCAGGCCAAAGCTGATGAGAATTGTTGTTTCACATTTGGGCCTCGTCTCATTTCTCTTTTTGCACTACAGAGGCCAGGAGATGACTCATAAAGCCATGACGCTAATCACTGTAATCAAAACGGTTTGACAAATACAGTACAGAATTATTACATTATTCAGTGTAATTCTGACTAAAGGTTTGTGATTGTTTGCAAAACAGAGTAGTAAGTCATCTTTAAATAAACTCTGTTTTAACTCTGCAAGAGCTAAAGTTAACTCCTTAGGAATCAAGTTATTGGAAAATAATTAGAGAAAATTCATTAGTTTAAATAGACAGTGGGTGGAGCTTACTTTTTTGGCTAACACATTTGTCCCATAAGTGCTCAGAATCCGTAAAGTGCTCTTTGCTAGCTTGGCTGCAAACTAACTAAGCTCCAAAAGGTATATAAACCTTAAACTCTTTTGTTTGTTAGCATGTTATCTGGCTAGTCAGTGTTCTTCTTGCTAACTAGTTTGTTTTTTTTTATTAGCGGTGGTCTAGAAAGCTATACAGTATATATATATATATATAAACCTTAAACTCTTTGTTCATGAACATTAGCTTGTTAGCTACCTTTGTAGGTATCTAGCTGGCTAGTTATTGTCAGATATAAACTTTCTTGATATCTAGCATATTTGTTCATTTTTTATTAGTGGTGTTAAGCTAAAATCGCCTAGAAAGCTAGCTAGCACCTTAAGATATATAAACCATAAACTCTCCTAATTGCTAACATTTTAAATATCTAGATTGCCTGTAGTATGAATATTTCGTTAAACACATCTCAGACAGAGCTTTTAGAATTTCACACATGAGCGTGATGAAGCAGATTGTTGTGGTTTGACATGAGACGATGTGAATTGCTAAAAACTAATGATGAATGCTAAACGTGAAGTTCCAAATCCACGAGTAAAAACGATATTATCTGTTGTTAAAGCTGGTGTTAAATACTGAAAGTAATATACGGTGTTAAGAGTTGAAATCGAGAGCCTAAACTGATGTTAGTGTGTGCTAAAAACAGCACAGAACTGTTTCTATTAATACAGTGCGAGCAAAGGAGAAGCAGGAGAGATTAACTCTGAGTAAGTGTCATTGTCATGCTGTAATCGCTAAGCTAATCCTCAGGGATGATTTAATTCTTTTTAGTAGACAAAGTAAACATTATTTTAAATAACAGAGGAGATTAAGGAGATGTTTTCCCAGAAATAAGTGCTGAAGCTGAACAAAGAAAGTTTGAGTTCATCTACTGTAAGTTTATGAAAATGAGCTGATATCATCATCATCATCATCATCATCATCATCATCATCAAACTCTGGGATTTGTAGACTCTATCAACGTTGTCTATAAAAATTTTAAACTCAATTTAAGATTTACAACTAAAACTATGCTTTAAACTTAAATTGTAATGTTGCATACAGACTGCTCGTTTAGCAAAATATATACACAAATAAACAAATCACTAAACACGACAACAAAGAAAAAGTGACAAGGCAGGATTCAGAACTGTGAAAAAGTCAATATTTTATCTCTATCATATATAGAAAATAGTCTATATAATAAAGTATGTACAGTCAGCTCCAAATGTATTGGCACCCTTGGTAAAGATGGGTCATGTTTGTAGTTAATTAGCTTAATTAGCTTAATCTCACACTGAACCTATGAGAACTATATCCTTTAATTGAAGCAACTCTAGGAAACTATGATGCTCGATGAGATTGGAGAATACAGACTCCTTCTAGTAAAGTCTGTGTACTTGTCGGCCATTTTGGTGATTCTCCTGGGCAGTTATTCTCAGTTCTACAAGGCCAGGCTCATGTCTACTCGAATGTGTAGAGACGCATAAACCAGAAACAGAAATCACTGTTAAAATCTGATTTAAAATAATAATAAATAATGTGACCTTTTTCGAGTCTGAGTCTGATTGGCTTCCAGCTGTTTTTCCCCGCCATGTTCTGTGAACTGAATAATTTTCCAAGAAACACACGTGATAAATTTAATGAGTTTTTCTTTAAATTGAAGGAAAGTAAGGAACCGTATAATACAACTGTCCTCACGCTGATTGATGGAAGAGTCAGTCTTTAATAAGGGAAACACAAACGCTGTCCAAAAATATTCCTCCTAATTAGACAGCCTCCTACGTAGGGACTTGGGGGATAATTAATAAAAACAGCTGATTATTGGCACAAGTTCACACCCCGGGGAAAAAACATATCTTTTTGGAAACGTGTGTAATGCAAACTGCTCGTCACATTTAAAGGAAAAGTTTGTGTTTAATTCAATCAAATGTTGTTTTTAAAGTCATTTCTTGACAAAACTCCAGTACTGTTTAATATGTGTATATATATATTCTAAATCTCTGATGTCAGCAATATTCACAGCCATTAGTGGGAAAACCGTGTGATTAAAGGCTTGACTCATTTTTTGACGGATTTCCCCGGACCACCGTGAGACGTGACCTTGAGGCCGGCCAACTCGATGACATAAACTGCTATTTACACGTTTCAGCACCATTTTAGGGCAGTGCAGCTGCTGGCTTTGGCATTTATAACGCTAGAAATGAGATTCAGATTTGTGAACTGTGTTTTTACTCCAGTTAATGATCTCAGGTCAGATATTCTAGCAAACTGGGAAATCAGAAAACGTCAAAATATTTACTACAAAGTCTCTCCGAGGCATCGTAGCATTCCTAGCATCATGCCAACCGTTTAATTACCGATCGTAGTAACGATTCTCCATATAAGTCATTTTCAGAAATACTTTGAAGTAAAAGTGCAAGTACTCGACTAAATAAATCCTCTGGGGGAAAAGTTGTGGAACTGCTTTAAAATTCTTCCCTCGAGTTACAGTAGAAAAGTATAAACTTGACGAATGTACGTAAAGTAGAAGAAAGATTGACAAAAGAAAAAAAATGTCACTGATTTTAGTTATTGGTAGTAAATTAGTGCCTTTTTCACCAAGGAACGTAGAAAAACATTAGCTAAGGCTAACTAACAAAAGCGTGATGTTGTTAGTTAGCATGATAATCGCATGATAATAACTCTCATAACACAAACTGACTAAATGTCAATAGATAGCAGTCGCAATACAACTTGCCGTGATAAAGACAGCGCATGTAGATAGTAGATAGTTTACGGTGATTGGTGGGATGCATCAGTACTGATACTGGTA